>NC_088242.1:92033971-92226938 GCF_036934945.1 Oncorhynchus masou masou
GCAAACCTCTTCAAGGTTAGGAGCGTTTGTCACAAACTAAGTGGTAAACTGTCACCAAATCACCCAAGAATGAGAGTTCTTTCGAACAGGACAGTACCTGTGTGTTTGTTTCTCCGTCCTGGTCCACCCAGGCCGTAGGCGAGGTCAAGGATAGCAGGGTTCGGTACATGAATTGGGTTCTCGGTAGGTCCAGGTCCAAACGCCAACAGGTAAGTCCAAAACAGTCCAGCTCATACACAGTAAATCCAGCCAATCTCTATTGTCTCTTTCTCTATTGTTCATAGATCCTTCCAGCACTCTCTTCTTCTCTTCCTGGTTTTTCTTGACCCTTTATCTGTGGGTTGGCTCCACCTTCTGAGGGTTCCCCTTGCTTCTGGGACTTGTAGTTTTGGTGGTCGGCCATTTTGTGATCTGTAGTTCTGACAGGGGTGGCCATTTTAGTGATCGGGCAGAGCCCGTTTATTAGTTCTGCTCTCACATATCTGCCATTTACCACTCGACCCCCTTCTTTGCCACACATCTCTCCCACTAGATCCGACCCCTTAGGTCGGGCTACCGCAGCAAAATATGCGTGCATGCGGGATAACCCATCCACGTTTCCCATTTCCTTGCCTGCTCTGTGTTTCAAGTCAAAATGAAACGGTTGGAGACTCAAAAACCACCGCATCACCCGAGCGTTCTTCTCTTTAGCCCTATGCATCCAGGTGAGTGGGGCATGGTCACTGATGAGAGTGAAGTGGCGCCCCAGCAGGTAGTATTTCAGGCTTTCTAGAGCCCACTTTACTGCCAGCGCCTCTTTCTCAACGACTGAGTAGTTGGTTTCCCGTGGTTCCAGCTTCCTGCTTAAAAACAGGATGGGGTGTTCCACCCCTTCTACCTCTTGGGATAGCACTGCTCCCAAGCCGACCTCTGAGGCATCCGTCTGAACCATAAACTCTCTCTCAAAGTCTGGTACCACCAGCCCTGGATTACAGCAGAGAGCCTCCTGTAATGTCCTAAATGCTTTGGTGGCCCTTTCATCCCATTTGACCATGTTTGGCCCTCTGGCTCTAGTCATGTCGGTAAGTGGGGCGGCCACTGTGGCATTACTTGGGATGAACTTCCGGTAGTAACCCGTCAGCCCTAGGAAGGCTCGAACCTGCTTCTTATTTACTGGTTTCGGCCATTCTCTAATTGCCTTCACCTTCTTATGTTGGGGTTTGATTAACCTCTTCCCACAGTGTATCCCAGATACTCTGTTTCCTCTAACCCCACATAACACTTGGCAGGGTTTGCCGTGAGCCCTGCCTTTCTAAGGGCGTCTAACACTGCCTGTACCCGGGGTAAGTGGGATTCCCAATCTGGGCTGTAGATCCCCACGTCATCTAAATAAGGTGCGGCATATGCTTTGTGCGGTTTTAGGACTTTGTCCATGAGCCGTTGAAAGGTGGCTGGGGCCCCGTGTAAGCCGAATGGCATGACGGTGTATTGAAACAAACCGTCAGGTGTTGCAAAGGCTGTCTTTTCTTTGGCCCTGGGGGTCAGAGGAATTTGCCAGTACCCTTTTGTCAGATCAAGAGTCGTAATGTACCGAGCATTACCAATTTTCTCCAGTAGTTCATCTACTCGGGGCATGGGGTAGGCATCAAACTTGGAGATTTCATTTACCTTCCGAAAGTCGTTACAGAACCGCAAAGACCCATCGGTCTTGGAGACCATCACAATTGGGCTAGACCACTCACTATGTGACTCTTCGATCACTCCAGCTGTCAACATTTTCTCCGCCTCTGCTCTAATCGCGGCCCGTCGAGCCTCGGGTAACCGATATGGCCTCATACTCACTTTTCTCCCTGGTAGGGAAACGATATCATGAGCCGTAACCTCAGTTCGGCCAGGTACCTCTGAAAACACATCTCTGTTCTTCTGGATCAGGGTCTTTACTTCCTGTACTTGTGCTGGGGACAGAGTGGGTGAGATATTTACTTTGGCTGTCTCCTGAGTGTGTGTGGGGTATGTGACCATTAGTGTTTCTCTCTCTCTCCATGATTTTAACAGATTTATGTGATAAATCTGTTCCTGGGGCCGTCGACCTGGCTGTCGGATCCGATAATTGACTTCTCCTATTCTCTCCAGTACTTCATATGGTCCTTTCCATGTGGCCAGTAGTTTACACTCTACCGTGGGGATCAGCACTAACACCTTATCTCCCGGTTGAAATTCCCTCAGGGTAGCCTGCCGGTTATAAGTCTGCCGCTGGTGCTCCTGTGCTTGTCTCATGTGCTCTCTGACGATGGGCATGACTGTGGCTATCCTGTCTTGCATTGCCGTGACGTGCTCTATGACACTAGTATACGGGGTGGATTGGTGCTCCCAGGTTTCCCGGGCGATGTCTAAGATTCCCCGGGGATGCCTCCCATATACCAGCTCAAAGGGAGAAAACCCCAGCGAGGCTTGAGGAACCTTTCTAATGGCAAACATCAGATACGGCAACATGCAATCCCAGTTCTTCCCATCCTTATCGATTACCTTCCTGAGCATTGACTTCAGGGTCCGGTTGAATCTCTCAACCAGCCCGTCCGTCTGAGGATGGTAAACCGATGTCCTCAACTGTTTCACCTGCCACAGTTTACAAAGGTCCGCCATAAGTCGGGACATAAAGGGGGTCCCCTGGTCGGTAAGGATCTCCTTTGGAACCCCTACCCTGGTGAACAAGAGCACTAATTCCTTTGCAATATTCTTGGAAGCCATCGTCCGAAGGGGAATGGCTTCTGGGTAGCGAGTGGCATAATCTAGAATGACCAGAATGTACTGGTGCCCTCTGGCGGATTTGGGTAGTGGGCCCACTAAATCTATCACTATCCTCTCAAATGGTTTTTCGATTATGGGGAGTGGCACTAACGGGCTTCTAACAGCTGGTCGGGGAGCTGTTAACTGGCACTCCGGGCACTCTCCACAATGCCGAGCCACTTCAGCTTGAATTCCTGGCCAGTAAAACCTCCTTACAATCCGGTCTCGGGTTTTATCGATACCAAGGTGTCCACCCAGAATGTGCCCATGAGCTAGATCCAGTACTGTCCTCCGGTACCGAGTGGGAACCAACAACTGTTCCACCACATCAACCCCTATTTTCGAGACTCTGTACACCAAACCCTTTTTCATGATGAAGTGGGGAAAACTATTAGGCATCATACCAACATTTATGGGAGTACCATCTACGACCTGCACATCTGCTCTGGCTTGCTGCAGGGTTGGATCCTGGTTTTGGGCCGTCCCAAAATTAGTCAAGGAACCTACCAGGTCTGCGGGTTCTAGATCGTCGTCCTCTGGATTCAGACCGACCCCAGCCCCACTAGTACCGGGCTGTTCGTTATCAGCGAGGTTTGCCACTTCATCCTCCTCCTCCCATACTAGCACTTGTGATGTTGTCCCCTGGGAGACCTTTTTTCCTGGCTTTGGTTGAAGGCCCCATGCTTCTTCCTGCTTGGTCAGGGTTGTTGGCTTCTCAAATATGCCATTCTTGTGGCCTAACTTCGGAAAGTCTCTACCCAATATTACATCATATGGCATCTTTGGGACCACGCCGACCTCATAATCCAGCAGACCGTCCTCTGTTTGTATGCTCACTAAGGCCGTGGGGTACAGACGGGTATCCCCATGAATGCATGTAACACTGATATCCTGTCTTGTATCCAGTTTATGATTCGGCACTAGGCTTGCAACAACCAGGGTTAGCATACTGCCGGAATCCAGCAGTGCTTCAACCTCTTTCCCTTCAACCTTCACCCTGCACATATGTTTGTTTCTTGATCTTTCAAGTACAGTGGTTACAACAGGACATGCATACCGTATATCATCTTCATTTTCACCGAGGTTACATTGCATTGGCTCTTCTTTAATAGGGCAGTAGGCTGCAATATGTCCTGGTTGATTACAATTGTAACAGATAATAGGGGTTCGGGGGGGAGACCCCCTCGACACCGAGTCCCGGTTTCCGTTTTTTCCCTTAGTGTCTCGGCCTGATTCTGATTCTTTCCTCATGGCCCCACGCTGCTCTCTTCCCCTTCTATATGCTGGGACAGCCTTACCCTGTCCGCTGGTTTGCCCATGCCTGGGGAACGGGAATCTTTCCTCCTGTGCCTGCTCAGCTGTTCCTGCCATACAATACCGTTCAACCAGGCCCACGAGATGGTCGGAGGAAAGTACCTCGTTCTGGCCAACACATCGTCTCACTTCTTGGGGTAGACCTCGCTGAAACTGGTTGAGTACGATGGTCTCGACGATCTCGGCGGATGACCGGGTCTCTGGTCGCAACCATTTCCGTCCCAGGTGAATCAAGTCAAACATCTGTGTTCGTGGGGGTTGTCCCGGTCGGTAGGACCACTGGTGGAAGCGGTGTGCCCTCATGGTATTGGTCACTCCCAGTCTAGTCAGGATCTCTCCCTTTAGTTTATCGTAATCCTGTGCATCTTTCAACTCCAGGTCGAAATACGCTTTTTGAGCGTCCCCTGCCAGGTATGGTGCCAGAAGCCCTGCCCATTCTTCTTTTGGCCACTTCTCCCTCTCTGCCATCCTTTCGAAGGTGGTAAGATATGCTTCCACATCATCCTGCGCTGTCATTTTTTGAAGAAAATGATTGTCCCTCCTCTGGGTATTTGCAGCTGGTAATTGAGCCCCAATTTGGTCCGCTAGACCCTTTAGGCCTTCTCTTAACTCCCGGGTGTTTCTCTCTTACTCTTCTCTGAGCAGCTGGTTGGTGCGGTGCTGGACCTGTAACGTGTCCTGATACATTCGCATTGCATCTTGATGAGCTATTTGTTGAGCTCTAGTTGCCTCTTGTTGGGCGGCCGCCGCTTGTAACAGGGCCTGTATGGCTCCCTCCATACTCATTTTCCTGAGAAACTGTCCTAACCAAACAAAGCCACAAAAAAAACCTGACTCCCCTTTGGAGTGCTAACTGAACATTTTTCTTTTTCTTCTACCTAACCAGTGGTATGGTTAGTCCATGCCCGCATCCTCCACCACGTGTGGCAAACCTCTTCAAGGTTAGGAGCGTTTGTCACAAACTAAGTGGTAAACTGTCACCAAATCACCCAAGAATGAGAGTTCTTTGAACAGGACAGTACCTGTGTGTTTGTTTCTCCGTCCTGGTCCACCCAGGCCGTAGGCGAGGTCAAGGATAGCAGGGTTCGGTACACGAATCGGGTTCTCGGTAGGTCCAGGTCCAAACGCCAACAGGTAAGTCCAAAACAGTCCAGCTCATACACGGTAAATCCAGCCAATCTCTATTGTCTCTTTCTCTATTGTTCATAGATCCTTCCAGCACTCTCTTCTTCTCTTCCTGGTTTTTCTTGACCCTTTATCTGTGGGTTGGCTCCACCTTCTGAGGGTTCCCCTTGCTTCTGGGACTTGTAGTTTTGGTGGTCGGCCATTTTGTGATCTATAGTTCAGACAGGGGTGGCCAGTTTAGTGATCAGGCAGAGCCCGTTTATTAGTTCTGCTCTCACATATCTGCCATTTACCACTCGACCCCCTTCTTTGCCACAATACTTATACATATGAGATGAATAATGTAGGGTATGTAAACATTATATTAGGTTGCATCGATCGCTGCAGCTGTATATAGTCTGTCACCTACCTCATCCCCACACTGTTTTTATTTATTTACTTTTCTGCTCTTTTGCACACTAGTATCTCTACCTGTACATGACCATCTGATCATTTATCACTCCAGTGCTAATCTGCAAAATTGTAATTATTCGCCTACCTCCTCATGCCTTTTGCACACAATGTATATAGACTCCCTTTTTTTGTACTGTGTTATTGACTTGTTAATTGTTTACTCCATGTGTAACTCTGTGTTGTCTGTTCACACTGCTAAGCTTTATCTTGGCCAGGTCGCAGTTGCAAATGAGAAATTGTTCTCAACTAGCCTACCTGGTTAAATAAAGGTGAAATAAAAAAATAAAATAAAAAATTGTTTAAAGTGGCTAGTGATATATTTTACATAATTTCCCATCAATTCCCATTATTAAGGTGGCTGGAGTTGAATCAGTGTGTTGGCAGCAGCCACTCAATATTAGTGGTGGCTGTTTAACAGTCTGATGGCCTTGAGATAGAAGCTGTTTTTCAGTCTCTCGGTCCCAGCTTTGATGCACCTGTACTGACCTCGCCTTCTGGATGATAGCGGGGTGAACAGGCAGTGGCTCGGGTGGTTGTTGTCCTTGATGATCTTTGTGGCCTTCCTGTGACATCGGGTGGTGTAGGTGTCCTGGAGGGCAGGTAGTTTGCCCCCGGTGATGCGTTGTGCAGACCTCACTACCCTCTGGAGAGCCTTACGGTTGTGGGCAGAGCAGTTGCCATACCAGGCGGTGATACAGCCCGCCAGGATGCTCTCGATTGTGCATCTGTAGAAGTTTGTGAGTGCTTTTGGTGACAAGCCGAATTTCTTCAGCCTCCTGAGGTTGAAGAGGCGCTGCTGCACCTTCTTCACAATGCTGTCTGTGTGGGTGGACCAATTCAGTTTGTCTGTGATGTGTACGCCGAGGAACTTAAAACTTACTACCCTCTCCACTACTGTTCCATCGATGTGGATAGGGGGGTGTTCCCTCTGCTGTTTCCTGAAGTCCACAATCATCTCCTTAGTTTTGTTGACGTTGAGTGTGAGGTTATTTTCCTGACACCACACTCCGAGGGCCCTCACCTCCTCCCTGTAGGCCGTCTCGTCGTTGTTGGTAATCAAGCCTACCACTGTTGTGTAGTAACTACAATATGTGACTGGCCTATAGTTGCTACAGTTTGTAGAGGCCTATCGTAGCTACAATATGAGACTGGCCTATAGCAGCTACAGTATGAGACTGGCCTACAGTAGCTACATTATGAGACTTGCCTACAGTAGCTACTGTATGAGACTGGCCTATAGCAGCTACAGTATGAGAATCGCCTATAGTAGCTACAGTATGACACTGGCCTATAGTAGCTTTCAGTATGTGACTGGCCTATAGCAGCTACAGTATGAGACTGGCCTATAGTAACTACAGTATGTAGAGGCATATAGTAGCTACAGTATGTAGAGGCCTATAGTAGCTACAGTATGTAGAAGCCTATAGTAGCTACAGTATGTAGTGGCCTATTGTAACTACAGTATGTAGAGGCCCTTAGTAGCTAGTATAGAGGCCTATAGTAGCTACATTATGAGACTGGCCTATAGTAGCTGCAGTATGTAGAGGCCTATTGTAACTACAGTATGTAGAGGCCTATAGTAGCTACTATAGAGGCCGATAGTAGCTACATTATGACACTGGCCTATAGTAGCTACAGTATGTGTCTGGCCAATAGTAACTACAGTATGTCGTGGCTTATAGTAACTACAGTATGTAGAGGCCTATAGTAACTACAGTATGTAGAGGCTTATAGTAACTACAGTATGTAGAGGCCTATAGTAACTACAGTATGTAGAGGCCTATTGTAACTACAGTATGTAGAGGCCCATAGTAGCTACATTATGAGGCTGGCCTACAGTAGCTACATTATGTAGAGGCCTATAGTAGCTGCAGTATGTAGAGGCCTATTGTAACTACAGTGTGTAGAGGACTGTAGTAACTACAGTATGAGACTGGCCTATAGTAGCTACAGTTTGAGACTGGTCTACAGTATCTACAGTATGAGACTGGCCTGTAGTAGCTACAGTATGAGACTGGGCTATAGTAGTTACAGTGTGAGACTAGCCTATAGTAACTACAGTATGAGACGGGCCTATAGTAGTTACAGTGTGAGACTGGCCTGTAGTAGCTACTGTTTGAGACTGGCCTACAGTAGTTACAGTATGAGACTGGCCTGTCGTAGCTACAGTATGAGACTGGCCAATATTAGCTATAGTATGAGACTGGCCTATATTAGCTACATTATGAGACTGGCCTACAGTAGCTACAGTATGTGTCTGGACTATAGTAACTACAGTATGTAGAGAACTATAGTAACTACAGTATGTGACTGGCCTATAGTAGCTACAGTTTGTAGAGGCCTATAGTAACTAAAGTATGAGACTGGCCTATAGTAACTAGAGTATGAGACTGGCCTACAGTAGCGACATTATGAGACTTGCCTATAGTAGCTACAGTATGAGACTGGCCTATAGCAGCTACAGTATGAGACTCGCCTATAGTAGCTACAGTATGAGACTGGCCTATAGTAGCTTTCAGTATGTGACTGGCCTATAGCAGCTACAGTATGAGACTGGCCTATAGTAACTAGAGTATGTAGAGGCGTATAGTAGCTACATTATGAGACTGGCCTATAGTAGCTGCAGTATGTAGAGGCCTATAGTAGCTACAGTATGTGTCTGGTCTATAGTAGCTACATTATGAGACTGGCCTGTAGTAGCTACAGTATGAGACTGGGCTATAGTAGTTACAGTGTGAGACTAGCCTATAGTAGCTACAGTATGAGACGGGCCTATAGTAGTTACAGTGTGAGACTGGCCTGTAGTAGCTACTGTTTGAGACTGGCCTACAGTAGTTACAGTATGAGACTGGCCTGTCGTAGCTACAGTATGAGACTGGCCAATATTAGCTATAGTATGAGACTGGCCTATATTAGCTACATTATGAGACTGGCCTACAGTAGCTACAGGATGTGTCTGGACTATAGTAACTACAGTATGTAGAGAACTATAGTAACTACAGTATGTGACTGGCCTATAGTAGCTACAGTTTGTAGAGGCCTATAGTAACTAAAGTATGAGACTGGCCTATAGTAACTAGAGTATGAGACTGGCCTACAGTAGCGACATTATGAGACTTGCCTATAGTAGCTACAGTATGAGACTGGCCTATAGCAGCTACAGTATGAGACTCGCCTATAGTAGCTACAGTATGAGACTGGCCTATAGTAGCTTTCAGTATGTGACTGGCCTATAGCAGCTACAGTATGAGAGTGGCCTATAGTAACTAGAGTATGTAGAGGCGTATAGTAGCTACATTATGAGACTGGCCTATAGTAGCTGCAGTATGTAGAGGCCTATAGTAGCTACAGTATGTGTCTGGCCTATAGTAACTACAGTATGTAGAGCCCTATAGTAGCTACAGTATGTAGAGGCCTATAGTAGCTCCAGTATGTAGAGGCCTATAGTAGCTACAGTATGTTGAGGCCAATTGTAACTACATTATGTAGAGGCCCATAGTAGCTACTATAGAGGCCTATAGTAGCTACATTATGTAGAGGCCTATAGTAGCTGCAGTATGTAGAGGCCTATAGTAGCTGCAGTATGTAGAGGCCTATAGTAGCTACAGTATGTAGAGGCCTATAGTAGCTCCAGTATGTAGAGGCCTATAGTAGCTACAGTATGTTGAGGCCTATAGTAGCTACAGTATGTAGAGGCCCATAGTAGCTACTATAGAGGCCTATAGTAGCTACATTATGTAGAGGCCTATAGTAGCTGCAGTATGTAGAGGCCTATAGTAACTACAGTATGTAGAGGCCTATAGTAGCTGCAGTATGTAGAGGCCTATTGTAACTACAGTATGTAGAGGCCTATAGTAGCTACTGTATGTAGAGGCCTTTAGTAGCTACAATATAGGCCGATAGTAGCTACATTATGACACTGGCCTATAGTAGCTACAGTATTTATAGACCTATAGTAACTACAGTAGGAGACTGGCCTATAGTACCTACAGTATGTAGAGGCCTATAGTAGCTACAGTATAAGACTGACCTACAGTAACTACAGCATGTAGAGGCCTATAGTAGCTACAGTTTGAGACTGGCCTATAGTAACTACAGTATGTAGAGGCCTGTAGTAGCTACAGTATGAGACTGGCCTACAGTAACTACAGTATGTAGAGGACTTTAGTAGCTACAGTATGAGACTGGCCTATAGTAGCTACAGTTTGAGACTGGCCTATAGTAACTACAGTATGTAGAGGCCTTTGGTAGCTACAGTATGTGACTGGCCTATAGTAGCTACAGTTTAAGACTGGCCTATAGTAACTACAGTATGTAGAGGCCATTAGTAGCTACAGTATGAGACTGGCCTATAGTAGCTACAGTTTGAGACTGGCCTATAGTAACTACAGTATGTAGAGGCCTTTAGTAGCTACAGTATGAGACTGGCCTATAGTACCTACAGTATGTAGAGGCCTATAGTAGCTACAGTTTGAGACTGGCCTATAGTAGCTACAGTTTGAGACTGGCCTATAGTAACTACAGTATGTAGAGGCCTATAGTAGCTACAGTTTGAGACTGGCCTATAGTAGCTACAGTTTGAGACTGGCCTATAGTAACTACAGTATGTAGAGGCCTATAGTAGCTACAGTTTGAGACTGGCCTATAGTAGCTACAGTTTGAGACTGGCCTATAGTAACTACAGTATGTAGTGGCCTGTAGTAGCTACAGTATGAGACTGGCCTACAGTAACTACAGTATGTAGAGGCCTGTAGTAGCTACAGTATAAGACTGGCCTACAGTAACTACAGTATGTAGAGGCCTTTAGTAGCTATAGTATGAGACTGGCCTATAGTAGCTACAGTTTGAGACTGGCCTATAGTAACTACAGTATGTAGAGGCCTATAGTAGCTACAGTTTGAGACTGGCCTATAGTAGCTACAGTTTGAGACTGGCCTATAGTTACTACAGTATGGAGAGGCCTACAGTAACTACAGTTTGAGACTGGCCTATAGTAGCTACAGTTTGAGACTGGCCTATAGTAGCTACAGTTTGAGACTGGCCTATAGTAACTACAGTATGTAGTGGCCTGTAGTAGCTACAGTATGAGACTGGCCTACAGTAACTACAGTATGTAGAGGCCTGTAGTAGCTACAGTATAAGACTGGCCTACAGTAACTACAGTATGTAGAGGCCTTTAGTAGCTATAGTATGAGACTGGCCTATAGTAGCTACAGTTTGAGACTGGCCTACAGTAACTACAGTATGTAGAGGCCTTTAGTAGCTACAGTATGAGACTGGCCTATAGTAGCTACAGTTTGAGACTGGCCTATAGTTACTACATTAGGAGACTGGCCTACAGTAACTACAGTATATGAGGCCTATAGTAGCTACAGTTTGAGACTGGCCTACAGTAACTACAGTATATATAGGCCTATAGTAGCTACAGTTTGAGACTGGCCTACAGTAACTACAGTATGTAGAGGCCTTTAGTAGCTACAGTATGAGACTGGCCTATAGTAGCTACAGTTTGAGACTGGCCTATAGTAACTACAGTATGTAGAGGCCTTTAGTAGCTACAGTTTGAGACTGGTCTATAGTAGCTACAGTTTGAGACTAGAGGCCTATAGTAACTACAGTAACTACAGTATGTAGAGGCCTTTAGTAGCTACAGTATGTGACTGGCCTATAGTAGCTACAGTTTGAGACTGGCCTATAGTAACTACAGTATGTAGAGGCCTTTAGTAGCTACAGTATGAGACTGGCCTATATTAGCTACAGTTTGAGACTGGCCAATAGTAACTACAGTATGTAGAGGCCTACAGTTTGAGACTGGCCTATAGTAGCTACAGTTTACAGTATGTAGAGGCCTTTAGTAGCTACAGTATGAGACTGGCCTATAGTAGCTACAGTTTGAGACTGGCCTATAGTAACTACAGTATGTAGAGGCCTTTAGTAGCTACAGTATGAGACTGGCCTATATTAGCTACAGTTTGAGACTGGCCAATAGTAACTACAGTATGTAGAGGCCTTTAGTAGCTACAGTATGAGACTGGCCTATAGTAGCTACAGTTTGAGACTGGCCTATAGTAACTACAGTATGTAGAGGCCTTTAGTAGCTACAGTATGAGACTGGCCTATAGTAGCTACAGTTTGAGACTGGCGTATAGTAACTACAGTATGTAGAGGCTACAGTATGAGCCTTTAGGCCTGAGACTGGCCTAGTAACTACAGTATGTAGAGGACTTTAGTAGCTACAGTATGAGACTGGCCTATAGTAGCTACAGTTTGAGACTGGCTACTATAGTAGCTACAATATGAGAGTAGTAGTACAGTTTGAGGCTGGCCTATAGTAGCTACAGTGAGACTGGCCTATAGTAGCTACAGTGAGACTGGCCCAGTATGTAGATAGTAGCTACAGTATGTAGAGGCCTGTAGTAGCTACAGTATGAGACTGGCCTATAGTAGCTACAGTATGAGACTGGCCTATAGTAGCTACAGTATGTAGAGGCCTATAGTAGGTACAGTATGACTGGACTGGCCTATAGTAGCTACAGTATGTAGAGGCCTATAGTAGGTACAGTATGTGACTGGCCCATAGTAAGAGGCCTATAGTAGCTACAGTATGAGAGGCCTATAGTGGTACAGTATGTGACTGGCCCATAGTAAGAGGCCTATAGTAGCTACAGTATGTAGAGGCCTATAGTAGGTACAGTATGTGACTGGCCCATAGTAAGAGGCCTATAGTAGCTACAGTATGTAGAGGCCTATAGTAGGTACAGTATGTGACTGGCCCATAGTAAGAGGCCTATAGTAGCTACAGTATGTAGAGGCCTATAGTAGGTACAGTATGTGACTGGCCCATAGTAAGAGGCCTATAGTAGCTAGGCCTATAGTATACAGTATGTGACTGGCCCATAGTAAGAGGCCTATAGTAGCTACAGTATGAGACTATAGTATGTATAGAGGCCCTATAGTAGGCCTATAGTAGGTACAGTATGTGACTGGCCCATAGTAAGAGGAGTAGCTACTATAGTAGCTACAGTATGAGACTGGCCTATAGTAGCTACAGTATGTAGAGGCCTATAGTAGGTATAGTATGTGACTGGTCCATAGTAAGAGGCCTATAGTTGCTAAAGTATGAGAAGTTGAACTGACGTCTGTGCTAAAGTGGTTCATCTCTTCTTAGATTGGTTTACTCTTTCACTCTATTCATCGCTCCCCTTTCACCTGTAGCGCCCTATGAAAACCATTCATGAAAATGTGTCAGTCATGAACATTGAAATTAAATATTTTGTTTGTTTTACCCAAGAATACCTCGAGTACACTGCCATAGTATGTTTGAGTTGGCAGACTTCAGTAGCCCACACCTACTAATGATAGCAGGCTTCCACAGGAGGTTGGTGGCACCTTAATTGGAGAGGACGGGATTGTGGTAATGGCTGGAGCAGTATAGGTGTAATGGTATCAAATACATCAAACACATGACGTCATTCTATTTGTTCCGGTCCAGCCATTATTATGAGCTGTTCTCTCCTCAGCAGCCGGCTTCCGTAGCCCACCACACCTAAGGATTGGCAGTTAATACTATGCCTGTTTGATCCTGCAACAAGGTTTTAATGGTTTTTCATTAACCTTTATTTAACTAGGCAAGTGAGTTAAGAACAAATTCTTATTTTCAATGAAGGCCTAGGAACAGTGGGTTAACTGCCTTGTTCAAGGGCAGAACGACAGATTTTTACCTTGTCAGCTCAGGGATTCAATCTTGCAACCTTTCGGTTACAAGTCCAACCACTTGGCTACCTGCCGAGTAACACAATTGAGATTACAGGTCTGAGACTTTTGATAGGCTGTCGTAGTCGTAGTATAAACAGTGGAACCATTGAAGCATGCTTCCGTGAAATAATATGCTTTTAGACACAAACTTTTGTCAAGCCAACCGAATCGAATGTATTTTATGCCAATTCAATAATGGCCGTGATTCATTGAGCATTCCTGCCAAAAGATGGGAGGAATCATATTTTGGTATTTTATGTTGCTTTGTAACAACGATAAAAAAGCCTGAATCACGCCAAGCAGCCTGTATTTTTGGTTACATTTCAAACTGTAAAATTGGCAGCCATTTTTGGATGCCTAACTAGCATCCTCCTTGCCGCTCATTTAACATTCAGCACATTATCTCTACACCATAGCAATGGGGCATTCTGTAAATGTGAAGCCTCCCAATTCAAATGTTAAGTTTGAATATTATGTATGTGATAGTGTATCTGATAGTCATGCTATGCATCTGATAGTCATGCTATGTATCTGATAGTCATGCTATGTATCTGATAGTCATGCTATGCATCTGATAGTCATGTATCTGATAGTCATGCTATGTATCTGATAGTCATGCTATGTATCTGATAGTCATGCTATGTATCTGATAGTCATATCTGATAGTCATGTATCTGATAGTCATGCTATGCATCTGATAGTCATGCTATGTATCTGATAGTCATGCTATGTATCTGATAGTCATGCTATGTATCTGATAGTCATGCATCTGCTATGCATCTGATAGTCATGCTATGCATCTGATAGTCATGCTATGCATCTGATAGTCATGCTATGTATCTGATAGTCATGCTATGCATCTGATAGTCATGCTATGTATCTGATAGTCATGCTATGCATCTGATAGTCATGCTATGTATCTGATAGTCATGCTATGCATCTGATAGTCATGCTATGTATCTGATAGTAATGCTATGCATCTGATAGTCATGCTATGCATCTGATAGTAATGCTATGCATCTGATAGTCATGCTATGTATCTGATAGTCATGCTATGCATCTGATAGTCATGCTATGCATCTGATAGTCATGCTATGCATCTGATAGTCATGCTATGCTATGCATCTGATAGTCATGCTATGTATCTGATAGTCATGCTATGTATCTGATAGTCATGCTATGCATCTGATAGTCATGCTATGCATCTGATAGTCATGCTATGCATCTGATAGTAATGCTATGCATCTGATAGTCATGCTATGCATCTGATAGTCATGCTATGCATCTGATAGTCATGCTATGCATCTGATAGTCATGCTATGTATCTGATAGTCATGCTATGTATCTGATAGTAATGCTTCTTCAAAGTAACTTTAATCTGCGACTCCGAGATAGCGACTTATATTCTCATTCATATAGCCACAGAAAAGGTCAGGAAGACTCATCTTCTATTTTGGATACAGGGTTTCCAATTGAGCAAATCTTTTTGATTTGTGGTCTTGAATTTCCACTGCATTTTCAAACAGGTATGAAAATATATATACTAACTGTTTCACTATTCATCCTTTACCCAGAGAAACATCATATGAGAGAGAGAGAGAGAGAGAGAGAGAGAGAGAGAGAGAGAGAGAGAGAGAGAGAGAGAGAGAGAGAGAGAGAGAGAGAGAGAGAGAGAGAGAGAGAGAGAGACCAAGAAGGACAAAAATGGCCACAAGAGCAGTTGCTCTCTCAGCTGTATAGACTGATAAGGAGTGCTGTGTTTGGATTTACATTGGCCAAAGTGTGTGTATGTGTGTGCGTGCATGGGCATTTGCACGCGTACATCTGACTGCCCGTGTGTGTTTCTCTGCATGTGTGTGTCCATGTCTGTTTGCGTGTGTGTGGTTGATGTTGGTGGCATTAGTGTGTTTTCTCTGGGCCCCACAGTAACAGTGGCGGGGGGCCAGAGGGGGATAGCAGGCAGCTCTGGCACATCCACGCTGGTGCCTGTCAAAGTCTGGAGCTCCTTTAAAGCAAACAACCCGTATTCCCGAGAGAGAGAAATATAGCTAGAGAGAGAGATGGAAGAAGGGAGCTGGACCACTGTGCTCATCCCCTCCTCATCTCTAAAACAGACTATCTTAGCTGGCATGCCTGCTGACAAGTTTGGTAGACTTTAGAAAAGCAAGCAATAACTAAACGTACTGAGTAAGACTCACATTCCTTTCAATATTTTATCCAGATTTTAGCAGAGATTCAGAGAAGCATATTTTGTTTCTTAAAAGTAAAGAACCACCAGTCAGGAGGATCAAATACATTTTATTAGTCACACATGCCGAATACAACAGGTGTAGACTTTACAGTGGAATGCTTACTTACGAGCCCTTAACTTCTTGGTGACAGGGGGGCAGTATTGAGTAGCTTGGATGAATAAGGTGCCCAGAGTAAACTGCCTGCTATTCTGTCCCAGATGCTAATATATATATATTTGTAGTATTGGATAGAAAACACTCTGGAGTTTCTAGAACTGTTTGAATGATGTCTGTGAGTATAATAGAACTCATATGGCAAGCGAAAACCTGAGACAAATCCAACCAGGAAGTGGGAAATCTGAGGTTTGTAGTTTAATTTAATTAACCTCTTGAATCTATAGGGGCGCTATTTCATTATTGGATTAAAAAAACGTGCCCATTTTAAGCGCAATATTTTGTCACAAAAAGATGCTCGACTATGCATATAATTGACAGCTTTGGAAAGAAAACACTCTGATGTTTCCAAAACTGCAAAGATATTATCTGTGAGTGCCCCAGAACTGATGCTACAGGCGAAACCAAGATGAAAATTCAAACAGGAAATGAGCAGGATTTTTGAGGCTCTGTTTTTCATTGTCTCCTTATATGGCTGTGAATGCGCAAGGAATGAGCCTGCCCGATCTATCGTTTCCCCAAGGTGTCTGCAGCATTGTGACGTATTTGTAGGCATATCATTGGAAGATTGACCATAAGAGACCACATTTACCAGGTGTCCGCCCGGTGTCCTGCGCCGAAATTGGTGCGCAAACCTCAGCTGCAAATATTTTTCCATGGGTTTCAGAGAAGAAAGCAGGCTTCCACGAACGATATATCAATGAAGAGATATGTGAAAAACACCTTGAGGATTGATTCTAAACAGCGTTTGCCTTGTTTCAGTCGATATTATGGAGTTAATTTGGAAAAAAGTTTGCCGTTTTGATGACTGAATTTTCATTTTTTTTTTGGTACCCAAACGTGATGTACAAAACGGAGCGATTTCTCCTACACAAAGAATCTTTCAGGAAAAACTGAACATTTGCTATGTAACTTGAGAGTCTCCTCATTGAAAACATCCGAAGTTCTTCAAAGGTAAATTATTTTATTTGAATGCTTTTCTGGTTTTTGTGAAAATGTTGCCCGCTAAATGCTACGCTAAATGCTACGCTAGCTATCAATACTCTTACACAAATGCTTGTTTTGCTATGGTTGAAAAGCATATTTTGAAAATCTGAGATGACAGTGTTGTTAAGAAAAGGCTAAGCTTGAGAGATAGCATATTTATTTCATTTCATTTGCGATTTTCATAAATAGTTAACGTTACGTTATGCTAATGAGCTTGAGGCTATAACTGGATACAGGTTTTTTTCATAGCCAAACGTGAACAAAACGGAGCGATTTGTCCTACACAAATAATATTTTTTGAAAAACTGGACATTTGCTATCTAACTGAGAGTCTCCTCATTGAAAACATCTGAAGTTCTTCAAAGGTAAATGATTTTATTTGAATGATTTTCTTGTTTTTGTGAAAATGTTGCTGGCTGAATTCTAGGCTTATAGCTATGCTAGCTATCAATACTCTTACACAAATGCTTGTTTAGCTATGGTTGAAAAGCATATTTTGAAAATCTGAGATGACAGTGTTGTTAACAACAGTCTAAGCTTGAGAGCAAATATATTTATTTCATTTGCGATTTTCATGAATAGTTAACGTTGCGTTATGCTAATGAGCTTGAGGCTATAAATAGGATCCCGGATCCGGGATTGCTCGACGCAAGAAGTTAAGGGATTGCCTATCCAATATGCTGTGTCTATGGGGCCAGATTAAACTTCTGAAGGCTTCCAGCAGATGTCAACAGTCTTTAGAAAGTTGTTTGAGATGGTTCTACAAACTGTAATGGAACTCTTTTGACTTTTCGTCTGGATTTTGTGCTCGCGCATTGTGCCTTTGGAATAGTGAACTAAACGTGTGAGTAAAACGAAGGTATTTGGACATAAATATGGACGTAATCGAACAAAACAAACATTTCTTGTGGAAGTGAGAGTCCTGGGAGAGCATTCCGACAAAGATCAGCAAAGGTAAGTCAAGATTTATAATGCTATTTATGCTTTTGTTGACTCCACAACTTGGAGGGTAACTGTTTGGCTTACTTTTGTGGCTGAACGCTGTTCTCAGATTATTGAATATCGTGCTTTTGCCGTAAATATTTTTTGAAATCTGACAGCAGTTGCATTAAACCCTCTAGGGTAGTGGGCAGCATTCGGAATTTTAGATGAAAAGCATGCCCAAATTAAACGGCCTGCTACTCGGGCCCAGAAGATATGATATGCATATAACTGGTAGATTTGGATAGAAAACCCTCTAAAGTTTCCAAAACTGTTAAAATAGTGTTTGTGAGTATAACAGAACTTCAATTCAGGAAGTATTTTTTATTTTGGTTTTGTAGTTTTCTATTCAATGCCATTACAGTATCCATTGACTTAGGACTCCATTTGCAGTTCCTATGCCTTCCACTAGATGTCAACAGTCTTTAGAAATCGTTTCAGGCTTGTATTCTTATAAATGAGGGAGTAAGACCAGTCTGAACGAGTGGACCCTACCGTGTCGCAGAGCTTTTTCATGCTCTGTGACACAAAGACCTCTATGATGAGAATCAGCTACACTTCTTGTTGGGGGAAGACTTAGAGAGCTGTGGGTTGGCAGCACTACATTGCTGCCTGCTATAAGATGAGGGACAGTGTCTGACAGACCAATCTGCACATGTCGCCTATGCCATTGTTGTTATTGTCCATTGAACGGTTATTTTGACCCTTGATGATTATTGTTACTGATTGTCCCGTTGATAATCTTGATTAAAGTTATTTTACTTATGTTATAATTGTAATTGAATCACTTAATCACCAAAGCACGCTTGGGCAATATGTACATTATTACGAGAGAGAGAGAACACAATTAGACCCAACCAAATCATGAGAAAACAAAAAGAGAGTTACTTGACACATTGGAAAGAATTAACAAAAAAACAGAGCAAACTAGAATGCTATTTGGCCAAAAACAGAGAGTACACAGTGGCAGAATTCCTTGACCACTGTGATTGACCCAAACTTAAGGAAAGCTTTGACTGTACAGACTCAGTGAGCATGGCCTTGCTATTGAGAAAGGCCACCGGAGGCAGACCTGGCTCTCAAGAGAAGACAGGCTATGTGCACCCTGCCCACAAAATGTGGTGGAAACTGAGCTGCACTTCCTAAACTCCTGCCAAATGTATGACCATATCAGAGACATATATTTCCCTCAGATTACACAGATCCACAAGGAATTCAAAAACGATTTTGATAAACTCCCATATCTACTGGGTGAAATACCACAGTGTGCCATCACAGCAGCAAGATTTGTGACCTGTTGCCACAAGAAAAGGGCAACCGGTGAAGAACAAACACCATTGTAAATACAACCCATATTGTTGTTTATTTATTTTCCCTTTTGTACTTTAACCATTTGCACATCATTACAAAACTGTACATATACATAATGTGACATTTGTAATGTCTTTATTCTTTTGGAACTTCTGTGAGTGTAATGTTTACTGTTCACTTTTGTATATTATCTACTTCACTTGCTTTGACATATTTAACATATGTTTCCCATGCCAATGAAGCCGCTTGAAATATATATATATATATATATATATATATATCACAAAAGTGGGTACACCCCTCACATTTTTGTAAATATTTTAGTATATCTTTTCATGTGACAACACTGAAGAAATGACACTTTGCTACATTGTAAAGTAGTGAGTGTACAGCTTTTATGACAGTGTAAATTTGCTGTCCCCTCAAAATAACTCCACACAGCCATTAATGTCTAAACCGCTGGAAACAAAAGTGAGTACACCCCTAAGTGAAAATGTCCAAATTGGGCCCAATTGGGCACCTCATTGCAAAGAACTCTCTGAGGATCTGAAAAAAATAATTTTTGCTCTACATAAAGATGGCCTGGGCTATAAGAAGATTGCCAAGACCCCGAAACTGTGCTGCAGCACGGTGGCCAAGACCATACAGCGGTTTAATTGGACAGGTTCCACTCAGAACAGGCCTCGCCATGGTCAACCAAAGAAGTTGAGTGCACGTGCTCAGCGTCATATCCAGAGGTTGTCTTTGGGAAATAGACGTATGAGTGCTGCCAGCATTGCTGCAGAGGTTGAAAGGTTGGGGGGTCAGCCTGTCAGTGCTCAGACCATACGCTGTACACTGCATCAAATTGGTCTGAATAGCTGTCATCCCAGAAGGAAGCCTCTTCTAAAGATGATGCACAAGAAAGCCCGCAAACAGTTTACTGAAGACAAGCAGACTATGGATTACTGGAACCATGTCCTGTGGTCCGATGAGACCAAGGTAAACTTATTTGGTTCAGATGGTGTCAAGCGTGTGTGGCGGCAACCAGGTGAGGAGTACAAAGACAAGTGTGTCTTGCCTACAGTCAAGCATGGTGGTGGGAGTGTCATGTTCTGGGGCTGCATGAGTGCGCCGGCACTGGGGAGCTACAGTTCATTGAGGGAACCATGAATGCTAACATGTACTGTGATATACTGAAGCAGAACATGATCCCCTCCCTTCGGAGACTGGGCCACAGGGCAGTATTCCAACATGATAACGACCCCAAACACACCTCCAAGACGATCCCTGCCTTGCTAAAGAAGCTGAGGGTAAAGGTGATGGACTGGCCAAGCATGTCTCCAGACCTAAACCCTATTGAGCATCTGTGGAGCATCCTCGGAGGGTGGAGGAGTGCAAGGTCTCTAACATCCACCAGCTCTGTGATGTCGTCATGGGGGAGTGGAAGAGGACTCCAGTGGCAACCTGTGAAGCTCTGGTGAACTCCATGCCCAAGAGGGCTAAGGCAGTGCTAGAAAATGATGGTGGCCACACAAACTATTGTCCCTTTGGGCCCAGTTTGGACATTTTCACTTAGGGGTGTACTCACTTTTGTTGCTAGCGGTTTAGACATTAATGGCTGTGTGTTGAGTTATTTTGAGGGGACAGCAAATGCACACTGTTATACAAGCTGTACACTCACTACTTTACATTATAGCAAAGTGTCATTTCTTCAGTGTTGTCACATGAAAAGATATACTCAAATATTTACAAAAATGTGAGGGGTGTCCTCACTTTTGTGATATAATATATATATATATATAATATATATATATATATATATATATATATAGTATATATATATATATATATACTATATATATATATAATATATATATAGTATATATATATATATATATATATATATATATATATATATATATATATATATATATAGTATATATATATATTATATATATATACTATATATATATTATATATATATATTATATATATATATACTATATATATATAATATATATATATATAATATATGTATATATATATATATATATATATATATATATATATATATATATATATATATATATATATATATATGCTATGATGATATAGTATCAACCAATCAATTAAATATTAACACGTGTCAACCAATTATTCTCCTCTATGCCATAATATTTACTTTTTAAATGATTTCGACAGGGCCACTCTTGCCTGTGCATCAATTCATTTTGATAATTTTTTTACTGTTTTAAAAAGAATAAGAGTTCAGTGTATGTTATGTTTACAAAGTTATTGGCCTCAGGTAATGTCATATTGGGTTAGCCTTGGCCCCTTAGAGTATCACTTATCTCCTGTTGGAGTATCAATGATCTCCAGGATGTCAACCCTATTCCTTCAAATGCAATATCCCTGAATCATCTCTGTCTAAATGAATGGCTTTGAGTTAGTTACATCAGAGAGAACTGCTCAGCTGGTGATTTATGAGTCTTTCAATAGGGCTGACAAAGGACATCACTTTGAATCAGAGTTCAGATTGAATTACAGGGGATGCGGTTTATGTGAGCCTGGTCTCGTGGAACACACTGATGGAACTTATACAATGGTTTAAAAAACACTTCAGTTAATGGATGGATTTGAATTTGCCTTCATCAATCAACTAATCGGTAACACTTTACAATAGTATTACATGAATTAGCATGAACTAATGTTGTAATGTATATAGCAGACTATAGCAGACTGCCAGTAGTCTGCCTTGGCAGCAGCTAATTGGGATCCATAATAAATACAAATACATAGGCCACTTAATATGACAGTGTCCAAAAACTCCTGTCGTCCAACTCCTGATTTAATTCTAAAAAACAACACATCCTGCTGTGTTTTCACGCCAAACTGCGTGAGTGTTACCATCTCAAGAGGAAGAGGCTGTTGTCATTCTCATTGAACTCCTTGTGAACCAGCTCTTCAGGTGAGACATTCGACTTTGCCAGCTGCCAGCAGCGTTGTTCCCTAACAGCCTCTTGGTACAAATATTACTCCTTGCCATTTCATATTTCCTGCTGGAAAAGCTCTACTCCTGCTGACTGTCTTTGTAGTTAACCATTCATATGCCAGCCTTTACCACGCCCTCCTCCATCCTCTTTCTCCTGGCCCAGGTGTTTGTCCTCCTCCATCCTCTTCCTCCTGGCCCAGCTGTTTGTCCTAATCCATCCTCTTTCTCCTGGCCCAGCTGTTTGTTCTCCTCCATCCTCTTCCTCCTGGCCCAGCTGTTTGTCCTCCTCCATCCTCTTCCTCCTGGCCCAGCTGTTTGTTCTCCTCCATCCTCTTCCTCCTGGCCCAGCTGTTTGTCCTCCATCATCTTTCTCCTGGCCCAGCTGTTTGTCCTCCATCCTCTATCTCCTGGCCCAGTTTGTCCTCCTCTTTGGATTCTTCATTGGCATTGGGTTTGCCCAATCCGCTTCTGTTTTCATTTCCCCTGACGTTTTCTCTCTTTTCAAAATGGATGCCTATGATTTGACAGGGATGGGATTTGATTGAGTTAATGAGCAGAGGAGAGATTCTTATTATCGGCCCTCCTGTGGCCTAATCTTTTGTCTTTCATGAAATGCTCCCCGAAATCCGCTCCTTGTCGCATCTGTCTGTTGCCATGGTGACTCCTAGCGCCATGGGTCTCAAAAGTAGATTTTCCTCAATCTTGGCCACCAGTGACTATGTCAATCTGCCTGCGCTATTATTTAGGTTACTGCTAATTCAGCATCTGGAGTAATCACTTTCACTTTTTCCTGAGTTAAAGACCCCCT
Source organism: Oncorhynchus masou masou (assembly GCF_036934945.1). Lineage (NCBI taxonomy): Eukaryota > Metazoa > Chordata > Actinopteri > Salmoniformes > Salmonidae > Oncorhynchus > Oncorhynchus masou. The sequence goes on from NC_088242.1 coordinate 92,056,851, forward strand.
ACTGTTTCTTACATGCACTGTTTTGAAATTAAACCCCTCAAGATACTTTATTTTACCCTCTCTAGAATTCCCAGAGGTGTGTGTGTGTGTGTGTGTGTGTGTGTGTGTGTGTGTGTGTGTGTGTGTGTGTGTGTGTGTGTGTGTGTGTGTGTGTGTGTGTGTGTGTGTGTGTGTGTGTGTGTGTGTGTGTGTGTGTGTGTGTGACCATATTGGGTTGATGTTGATGGGTGGGTACTAAAACATTTATGCTGTGTTTGCCAGAAGCCTAGTCTTGACAATGCCCCCTAATCCCAGCCCCTCTCGTCCAGCCAGTCCTCGCTGTACCTTTGAAACCCTACACCTGGCTAACTCCTCTAGTTACCTCCTCCTCAATAATTCACCACTGCGCCAACTCTTTGGGGGAAAAAATGATTAATTTACTCAAGGAATGTTTCCTTCCACCCCTCTTCACACACACACACACAAATACATACACACACACACACATACATACACACACACACATACTGTACACACAGAGAGACACACACACACACACACACACACACACACACACACACACACACACACACACACACACACACACACACACACACACATACATACATACATACATACATACATACATACATACATACATTACATACAAAGACACACTTCTCTCTTATCTGGTTGCTAAGCGGTGACATCCCCTCAGCACTGGAAGCTGTAGGCCTACAGTATCCCTGATCGTGACTTGCTGTTCTGCTTGCCTGTTTCCACCGTTGTCACATTCCTCTTTAGTAATGCACTGAAATTCCAGGGGAGCGTCTCTGCTTGTGGTCCTTTGATCGGGTGACATATGAGGTTATAACACGTTCCAGTGGCACTGCAATTAAAGCCAGCCCTGCGGCCATCTTTCAACCCGACACACACAGGCAAATATCAGGTCACCATTAGGCTCAGCATGGGCTCCCGCAATGGAACTAATTAGTGCTCTCACAGGACTGTTCTGTTTTCAGATTATTATCCCTCAAATGAAAATGGAGAAGGAGAAACAACTGGATGGTGTTCCATGTTGACTAACAGTTTCCATGTCTTTCCCTTCATCTGGTTCTGTTCGACCCCTCAGCTTGAACCTGTTTGGTTGTTCTGCTGGGAAGTTAACTGGCAACCAGAGGGTCTCCAGCATCATAATCCTAGATGCTATCCCATGCCATTGTGCCCTTGAGCAATGTGTGTGTGTGTGTTTGTATCAGATTTGAACATGATTTTTCACTTTTACTACTAGAACCCATACTGTACAACTGCATCTGTAGTTGACATCCCTCCAGCATAAAGGTGCCATCTTCGTCCCTCAATCAACCTGTCCGCTGTTTTCCTCCGTAGAGCTGATCTATTCTAATTGCTTTTTTTTCAACAAGAGGAGATTGTTATTGCGATTCAAGAGTCCAACCCAACCATGTGCCAGCCAAAGAGTTGCAGAGAAGTGGACATACTGTTGCTAAGCTAAGAAGCATTCGTTACTAGTCAAGCTCATAGATCTGATGAATAATTAGTGTGGCCTAATGAGATGTGGCACGGTCTCACAGTACCACCATCGCCTTCAATAGACGTCTGTTTCCATTATGTAAACAAACCATAAGTTGGCAATGTGATAATGACATGCATCAAAATTGTATATAACGTTAAAATGCAGTACACGCAGATGTGTCATACAGTCCAGTCAGCAGCATCTATGATTACAAAGTAAATTCTCTATTATCCATTAAACAATCATTATTGTTGATTGAATAGTAAATCGTTTCATCACTAATTATTAGCAACAGTTACTGAAATACAACGGAATTTACAGCCTTCGGACAGTTTAGACGCTTTGACTTTTTCCACAGTCTGTGCGGTTACAGCGTTATTCTAAAATTGATTTTAAAAATGAATCCTCATCAATCTATACACAATACCCCATAATGGACAAAGCAAAAACAGGTTTTAAGAAATGTATAAAAAAATATAAAAACGGACAGCACGTTTACATAACTATTCAGACCCTTTACTCAGTACTTTGTTGATGCACCTTTTGCAGCGATTACAGCCTTGAGTTTTTTAATATATTTATTTATTTAATTTTATTTCACCTTTATTTAACCAGGTAGGCCAGTTGAGAACACTCAACTCTACATTTACAACTGTGACCTGGCCAAGATAAAGTAAAGCAGTGCAACACAAACAACACATGGGATAAACAAACAGACAGTCAACAACACAATAGAAAAATCTGTGTACAGTGTGTGCAAAGGAAGTAAGCAGATAAACAGGCCAATAGTGGCAAAGTAATTACAATTTAGCAATTTACACTGGAGTGATAGATGTGCAGATGAGGATGTGCAAGTAGAAATACTGGTGTGCAAAAGAGCAGAAAAACAAAAGTAAATGGGGATGAGGTCGGTAGTTGGTTGGATGGGCTATTTACATGTGTGTACAGCTGCAGCGATTGGTAAGCTGCTCTGACAGATGACACTTAAAGTTAGTGAGGGAGATATAAGTCTCCAACTTCAGTGATTTTTGCAATTCGTTCCAGTCATTGGCAGCAGAGAACTGGACGGAAAGGCGGCCAAAGGTGATGTTGGCTTTGGGGATGTTGGTCTATTTTGTAAATGACATCCCCGAAGTCAAGGATCGGTAGGATAGTCAGTTTTACGAGGGTATGCTTGGCAGCATGAGTGAAGGAGTCTTTGCTGCGAAATAGGAAGCCGATTCTAGATTTAACTTTGGATTGGAGATGCTTAACGTGAGTCTGGAAGGAGAGTTTATAGTCTAGCCTGACATATGTGGACAACTATAAATACCTATATGTCAGAACTGTCCGGAGTAGTGATGCTAGTCGGTGCAGGCAGAAGTCGGTTGAAGAGCATTGTGCTGCCATCCTGTTAGAAGGTAACAGATTATTTTATTACAATGGTTAAATTGGATTTTCATTGTGTTCAATGGTGTTATTTGCCCCCTAGTGGCGCTTTCTGGTACTTAGAAAGACGACGCAAACAGGAAGTACAGAATTTGTTTTGCACGCATAGAAGCAGCTACAAACAACGCTACGGTGCAGGTCTTTCAATGTAGTTATTTCTTGTCACGCTTCAGCCTTGGAAAAATATTTGTTTGTAAGTTCGATTCAAGCATTTAGCTAATGATGATAATCTTGTTATTGATAGAGTTGCTTACATATCAATGTTGGTTGCATTTACTCACAAATTGCAATGCCTTTAATGTATGTCGTTAGCTGTATTACTTGCTCATGCGTCATGCAAACGAATTGTAAAATATACAATACTGTAGTTCTGTTACTGTTTCTAGTGTAATATGCTTTGTTATTCTACATAGATGGTTATACATTATTAGAGTAATGAAAGGAGCCAATTACCATATGGTTAACAATTAGCTATATGGTTTGGCATCATGCCAGATGCATGGTACCTTAGCGCGTGCTTTGTATTTATGCAACTTCAAATGTTTAATGTACAGCTACAGTATGTCGGTGTGAATTGAATACTAAAGTATATTCTTTTCTGTATTTTGCAGTTTCACAACATAAACGTTTTCAATACATTCATTCAAGAAAAGTCACGCCTTGGGCGTTTTATTGAAGACTTAGTTGCTAGCTATCTGTCTAGTTTTGCATGGGAACGCAACTCAGGTGCAGAATAAGCATGCATTTCGTTTTGCATTTAACAGCATTTGGAGGCCACGGAAGGTCACACTTTCCAATCTTTAGAAATCTCAGATTATACAAAAGAGAGGTTGAGGGGTTGCAACAATGGCGGCGGATAATTTTAGGAAGAGAGGGTCCAGATTGTAGGGATCCATATTTTGCAGGTCTTTCAGAACATCAGCTGTCTGGATTTCGGTGAAGAAGAAGCGGGGAGTGGGGGGCTTGGGAAAATTGGGGGGCTTGGGAAAATTGCTGCGGGGGGGTGCAAAGCTGTTGCCCGTGGTTGGGGTAGCCAGGTGGAAAGCATGGCCAGCCGTAGGGAAATGCTTCTTGAAATTCTCGATTATCATGAATTTATCAGTTGTGACGGTGTTTCCTAGTCTCAGTGCAGTGGGCAGCTGGGAGGAGGTATTCTTATTCTCCATGGAATTTACAGTGTCCCAAATTTTGGGGGAATTAGTGCTGCAGGATGCAAATTTCTGTTTGAAAAAGCTTGCCTTTGCTTTCTTAACTGCTGGTGTATATTGGTTCCTGACTTCCCTGAAAGTTGCATATCGCGGGGACTATTCGATGCTAGTGCAGTCCGCCACAGGGTGTTTTTGTGCTGGTCAAGGGCAGTAAAGTCTGGACTGAACCAAGGGCTATATCTGTTCTTAGTTCTACATTTTTTTGAAAGCGACATGCTTATTTAAGATGGTGAGGAAAGCACTTTTAAAGAAAAAACAGGCATCCTCTTCTGACGGGATGAGGTCAATATCCTTCCAGGATACCCAGGCCCGGTTGATTAGAAAGGCCTGCTCAAATAAGTGTTTTAGGGAGCATTTGACAGTGATGAGGGGTGGTCGTTTGACCGCGGACCCGTAACGGACGCGGGCAATGAGGCAGTGATCTCACAGATCCTGGTTGAAAACAGTAGAGATGTATTTAGAGGGCAAGTTGGGGTTGTACCTGGTAGGTTCCTTGATCATTTGTGTGAGATTGAGGGCATCTAGCTTAGATTGTAGGCCAGGGTGTTCAGCATATCACAATTTAGGTCACCTAGCAGTACGAACTCTGATGACTCTGACGAAAGATGGGGGACAATCAAGTCACATATGGTGTCCAGGGCACATCTGTGAGTTGGGGGGGGGAGGTCTATAACAAGTGGCAGTAGTGTGGGACTTATTTCTGGAGCGATGGATCTTTAAAAGTAGAAGCTCGAACTGTTTGGGCATAGACCTGGAAAGTGTGAAAGAAGTCTGCAGGCTATCTTTACAGTAGATTGCAATTCCACGCCCTGTAGCATTTCTGTCTTGATGGAAAAAGTTGTAATTGGGGATGGAAATTTCAGAATTTTTGATTGTCTTCCTAAGCCAGGATTCAGACACATCTAGGACATCAGGGATGGGTGAGTGTGCTAAAGCAGTTAATAAAGCAAACTTAGGGAGGAGGCTTCTGGTATTAACATGCATGAACCCAAGGCTTTTACAATTACAGAAGTCAACCAATGAGAGCACCTGGGGACACACAGGGCCTCGGTTAACCTCTACATCACCAGAGGAACAAAGGAGGAGTAGGATGAGGGTACGGCTAAAGGCTATAAGAACTGGTTGTCTAATGCTTTGGGAACAGAGAATAAAAGGAGCAGATTTCTGGGCGTGTTAAGATTGATTCAGAGCATAGTGTACAGACAAGGGTATGGTGGGGTGCGAGTACAATGGGGGTAAACCTAGGCATTGAGTGACGATGAGAGAGGTTGCATCCCTGGAGGTGCCAGTTAAGCTAGATGCTGTTTCTGCATGTGTGTGGGGTGGGACAAGGGGGCTATCTGAGGCATGACTAGGGGCTCCACAGTAAAATAAAACAACGAGAGCAGCCCTAAGCAACAGTATACGAGGCTGTCTTCTTGAATATGAAGCTACACCTGTATTTGGGGAGTTTCTCCCTTTATTCTCCGCAGATCCTCTCAAGCTCTCAGGTTGGATGGTGGGCGTTGCTGCACAGCTATTTTCAGGTCTCTCCAGAGATGTTAGATCGGGTTCAGGTCCAGGCTCTGACTGTGCCACTGAAGGACATTCAGAGACTTGAGTGGCCACTCCTTTGTTGTCTTGGATGTGTGCTTAGGGTCGTTGTCCTGTTGGAAGGTGAACCTTCGCCCCAGTCTGAGGTCCTGAGCGCTCTGGGGCAGGTTTTCATTAAGGATCTCTCTGTACTTTGCTCTGTTATTTTTTGCCTTGATCCTGACTAGTCTCCCAGTACCTGCCGTTGAAAAACATCCCTACAGCATGATGCTGCCACCACTATGCGTCACCGTAGGGATGGTGTCAGGTCTCCTCCAGACGTGACTCTTGGCATTCATGCCAAAGAGTTCAATATTGGTTTCATCAGACCAGATAATCTTGTCTCTCATGGTTTGAGAGTCTTTAGCTGCCTTTTGCCAAACTCCAAGCGGGCTGTCATGTGCCTTTTCCTTAGGAGTGGCTTCCATCTGGCCACTCTACCATAAAGGCCTGATTGTTGGCGTGCTGCTGGAAGGTTCTCCCATCTCCACAGAGGAACTCAGTGGTGAGTGTCAGAGTGACCATTGGGTTCTTTGTCACCTCCCTGATCAAGGCCCTTCTCCCCAATTGCTCAGTTTGTCCGGGCGGCCAACTCTCGGAAGTCTTGGTGTTTCCAAACTTCTTCTATTTAAGAATGATGGACCCTCTCTGGGGGGTGGACACTTTTCCAGATCTGTGCTTCGACACAATTCTGTTTCGGAGCTCTACAGACAATGTGTTTGGCGTTTGCTCTGACATGCATTGTCAACTGTGGGACCTTATATAGACAGTGAGCCTTTCCAAATCATGTCCAAACTATTTAATTAACCACAGGTTGTCACGGAGCGAGGAGTGGTGGGTCCGGAGTCAGGTACAGAGTGCAGAAGTTTAGGGAAAACTGTATTTATTCCGGCAAGACAGATTACGCCAAAAACAGGCAAAATAATGACCGACAGGTGAAACCAATAACCAACAGAAAAGGAAGAGGGAATCGGTGGCAGCTAGTAGACCGGTGACGACGACCGCCGAGCGCCGCCCGAACAGGAAGAGGAGTCACCTTCGGTGGCAGCTAGTAGACCGGTGACGACGACCGCCGAGCGCCGCCCGAACAGGAAGAGGAGTCACCTTCGGTGGCAGCTAGTAGACCGGTGACGACGACCGCCGAGCGCCGCCCGAACAGGAAGAGGAGTCACCTTCGGTGGCAGCTAGTAGACCGGTGACGACGACCGCCGAGAGCCGCCCAAACAGGAAGAGGAGCCATCTTCAGTGGAAGTCGTAACACAGGTGAACTCCAATCAAGTTGTAAAAACTTGATTGGAGGATTATCAATGGAAACAGGATGCACCTGAGCTCAATTTCATGTCTCCTAGCAAAGGGTCTGAATACTTGTGTAAATAAGGCATTTAAAAAAAAATGAATTAATAGACAAACAAAGATTTCTAAAAACCTGTTTTCAATTTGTCATTATAGGGTATTATGTGTAGTTTGCTCAGGATTTGGATTTATTCAATCCATTTTAGAATAAGTCTGTCATTTAAATGTGAAATAAGTCAAGGGGTCTGAATACTTTCCTAAGGCACCTTAACTCAAGTAAAAAGTAGTTTGAGGAGGCCCAGGAGCCCCGCAAAGTCTATCGGCCATATTTATGAGAAAAGATCTCCAGGGAGAGACCCAATAATTCCTCAGGTTGTCTGGGTTTCTCTCTTATCAGCTCAGTCTGAGAACATTACAGGGTAAGCTCACCATTACTGACAGAGGGTAGTGGGAAAACACACACACGCACACAAACACACACACACACACACACGCTGTCTTATCGCTAATTAGATTACATATTAAATGACCCTGTCAGTGATCGAAGACAAAATGCTCTTCTCAAAATAACAATAGTCATCCAAATGGTACATTAAGAGTATCAGACTGAAGGTTGTGCTGCACGGCATGGGATTTAATACACGGGGGGGGGGGGGGTGGCTTGGTTTAAATTGCCTTGTCTTTTTTCTCCTCAACTAAGCTCTAGGTAATGTAGTGTAAAGATGTGTCATTATCAGAGCCCCGCAGGTGGGATTGTAACATCAGCTCAGTATTATCCGGAGAGAAGCGAAGGAACACACTGTAAACAGACTGCAGTCTTCCAACAGACTGGATGTCCAGTAATTCAGACAGGCCTATTCAATGGATCAAAAAAGCGTACGGACCAAAGATATAGGATTACTGAATACCTTCAGTGTTCATAGACATAATGTTATTTTCAGAAGGCCAACAATGATGAATAGGGCCAATGCCCATTGTCGGTGTCCATATGGGCCCTGGTGAAAAGTAGTTCACTATATAGGGAATAAGGTGCCTTTTGGAACACAGCCATTGTTAGACACATTTCCTCATTACGTTGTCTTAAACAACCTTGCACAAAACAACGCAAAATGTACTTCTACTGCATTTGAAAGTATAAATGCAGACGGGGGACGACTAGAAAAACAGACTGAATGCTTAGAGGCATGTTTCCAGCTGAGTCTTGTGGATGTTTTAATGAAAGGGAACGTGCTGCGCTGCTGCACACTCTCCTGACATTAAACCTGCACAAGCAGGCAGCCGTTGGCTGACAGAAGAGCTGAGTGTCCAATCAGTAGGCTCTGAGAGGAACCAACGGCGTCACAGCACGCCAGCCATTCCGTCTAGCACTCACACATAAGGGGCACAGGGGCCAAACTGGACCAATTAGGGCCAATGACAAAGCAGATCCCTATGAATAGTTTATTTTAAAGCATACGTCCATGCACATGGTTTGGTTTGCGTGTACGAACTGTGTTTTTAGACCTTTAATTTTTTAGAGGTGAATTATGAGGTAGACCTTTGAGTCATTAGGTTTATTAGTTAGCAAAAAAAAAACATCTATTTCAGTCTATTCTTCAACAGCTATGTGGTTTTGGCTAAAAGAAATGGCTGAAATAGATGTATAAAGCAATCAGCTGCAGAGTTGTCTTAATGTAACACATGAGTAGGCCTGTTTTACATACAGTTGAAGCCAAATGCATGTAAACTCAGTTTCACAACTCCTGATATTTAATCCTAGTAAAACATCCCTGTTTTAGGTCAGATAGGATCACCACTTTATTTTTAGAATGTGAAATGTCAGAAAAATAGCAGAGAGAATTATTTATTTCAGCTTTTAATTCTTTCATCACATTCCCAGGTCAGAAGTTTACATACACTCAATTAGTATTTGGTAGTATTGTCTTTAATTGTTTAACCTGGGTCAAACGTTTCAGATAGCCTTCCAAAAGCTTCCCACAAGAAGTTGAATTTTGGCCCATTCCACCTAACCTCCTTGCTCGCACACGCTTTTTCAGTTCTGCCAACAAATGTTCTATAGGATTGAGGTCAGGGCTTTGTGATAACCACTCCAATACCTAGACTTTGTTGTCCTTAAGCCATTTTGCCACAACTTTGGAAGTATGCTTGGGGTCATGTCCATTTGGAAGACCCATTTGCGACCAAGCTTTAACTTCCTGACTGATGTCTTGAGATGTTGCTTCAATATATCCACATAATTTTCTTTCCTGCTTCCCACCATTCCCTCCTGCAGCAAAGCACCCCCACAACATGATGCTGCCACCCCCGTGCTTCATGGTTGGGCTTACAAGCCTCCCCCTTGTTCCTCGAAACGATGGTCATCATGGTCAAACAGTTCTATTTTTGTTTCATCAGACCAGAGGACATTTCTCCAAAAAGTATGATCTTTGTCCCCATGTGCAGTTGCAAACCGTAGTCTGTTTTTTTATGGCGGTTTGGGAGCATTGGTTTCTTCCTTGCTGAGCGAACTTTCAGGTTATATCGATATAGGACTCGTTTTACTGTGTATATAGATACTTTTGTACCTGTTTGCTCCAGCATCTTCACAAGGTCCTTTGCTGTTGTTCTGGGAATGATTTGCACTTTTTGCACCAAAGACAGAACACGTCTCGTTCCTGAGCGATATGACGGCTGCTTGGTCCCATGGTGTTTATACTTGCGTATTATTGCGTATTATTGTTTGTACATGGTACCTTCAGGTGTTTAGAAATTGCTCCCAAGGATGAACCAGACTTGTGGAGGTCCACAATTTTTTGGTCTGATTTTTTTTGGTCTGATTTCTTTTGATTTTCCCATGATGTCAAGCAAAGAGGCACTGGGTTTGAAGGTAGGCCTTGAAATACATCCACAGGTACTTCTCCAATTGATTCAAATGATGTCAATTAGCCTATCAGAAGCTTCTAAAGCCATGACAACATTTTCTGGAATTTGCCAAGCTGTTTAAAGGCACAGTCAACTTACTGTATGTAAACTTCTGACCCACTGGAATTGTGATACAGTGAATTATAAGTGAAATAATCTGTCTGTAAACAATTGTTGGAAAAATGACTTGTGTCATGCACAAAGTAGATGTCCTAACCGACTTGCCAAAACTATAGTTTGTTATCAAGAAACTTGTGAAGTGGTTGAAAAACAAGTTTTAATGTATGTAACCTTCCGACTTCAACTGTAGGTATACATGAGCGGCAGGTAGCCTAGTGGTTAGAGTGTTGGGTCACTGACCAAAATGCTGCTAGTTTGACTACCTGAGTTAACAAGGTGAAAAATCTCTCATTCTGCACTTTAGCAAGGCACTTAACCCTAATTGCTCTAGGCTCGCCGTCAATAATGGCTGATCCCTGTCCATGACCCCACTTGCCGAGTGTGTCTCAGGGGGAGTTGGGAAACATTTTTCCTTTTCACACCTCACACTTACCGGTTACCCACTAGTACATGCAGTGAAACAGGACAAATATAAGCACCCACTATTTCATGGCATTTGGGTTTCGGTTGTTCTGAATACTCATCTAACAATGGTTCAACAAGCTTTTTCATAAAGTCCTCATCAAAAAATATTACACAACACTCAAAATGCATGAGCACGTTTCCTCTTGACATTTATGTACTCACGCAGCCCCATGTTAGTGCCATCCGAACAGCTATTCAATATTGAAAAGGGGGTTGGGAAAGGCTTTTCATTCTGATGTCAAATGCCAGTTTGTGAAGGCAGCAACAGAAAGCAAAACACTCATGTGAGTCAATTGCTTAAGGTTTCTAAATGGAGTCGTCGTAGGAAATGATCTTAAGTGAGATTGAGGGGTAGTAGAAATAAGATTTGCAGACCGGCATCACAGCATCCCTACAAACCTACACCCCCCCCCCCTGCCTAGATCAGGCAGTGTAGTATGCAGCAGTACACCCTCCTCAGTGTAGTATGCACTACATTTGTGCCTTACATAATGCCGTCCAGGTGACTGTGGTTTCATATCCATCTGCCGTACATGAACTTGCTCTGATGATACACAAATGGAGGGGAGAGAGACAGCTCCATGAATATTTTACCACGCTGGGTAGGAACACGTAATCCTGCCCTGCGGACAAATGCACGGAGTGGCGGTGAGGCGATGCAAGGTGTGTGTTTATGTATGTGTCTCTCACAATGTCAGTGTGTCTCTCACAATGTCTGTGCGTCTCTCACAATGTCTGTGCATCTCTCACAATGTCTGTGTGTCTCTCACAATGTCTGTGTGTCTGACTCTGTGTGTGTGTTTATCAGTGTTCCTCCATGGTTTCCCTCATGTTTAAAGCTGGCAGTGGCGCGGTGAAGGGGTCGTGTACATAAGTGGGACCTACTCAGCGGAACAGAAGGGACGTCACAAGCCCAGCGTGTCCCCGTCCATCATCGACAGGCTCTTGGAGGAGCCCTGGACAGCAGCCATCTTGAACCACAGTCACTGGGCAGCAGCCAGGTTTATAGTGATGTCATCTGGAAGGGAGGGAGGGAGGAAGAGAGGAGTGAACAACATAGGGAGAGGAGAAAGACAGTAATCAAAGTGGAGATATAGAGAGAGAGAATCTGCGGGGACCTAAATGCCAGAACCCGACAAGAACCTGACACCCTCAGCACAAAGGGGGACAAACACCTGCCTGAAGGTGACAGCGTTCCCTCCCCCATATGCCCCCCTAGGCACAACTATGACAACATAACCAACAAAAACGGGTCATAAACTCCTGCTCTGTCACACGTTGGGTATGTACATAGTCAATGGTAGGCTTCGAGGGGACTCCTATGGTAGGTACACATATAGCTCATCTCTTGGCACTAGTACTGTAGACTACTTTATCACTGACCTCAGCCCACAGTCTCCCAGAGCGTTCACAGTCCGCCCACTGACACCCCTATCAGATCACAGCACAATCAGAGCAACACTCAATCATGAGGCATCAAAGCCAAAGGAACTGAATAATATTAAGAAATGCTATAGATGGAAGGAATGTAGTGTGGAAACCTACCAAAGAACAATTAGGCAACAACAAATTTAATCCCTTTTAGACAACTTCCTGGACAAAACGTTCCACTGTAAGAGTGGAGGTGTAAACTTGGCAGTAGAAAATCGAAGCAATATATTTGACCTCTCATCTTCTCTATCAAATCTAAAATTGTCAAACAGAAAACCGAAGAAGATAAACAACAATGACAAATGGTTTGATGAAGAATGCAAAAACCTAAGAAAGAAATGGAGAAACCTGTCCAACCAAAAACATAGAGACCCAGATAGTCTACGCCTTCACTATGGTGAATAACCAAAACAATACAGAAATACACTACCGAAAAAGGAACAGCATGTCAGAAATCAGCTCAATGTAATTGAAGAATCAATAGACTAACCACTTCTGGGAAAAGTAAATAACACTAAACATCACATCACAAAGAGTTATCTATTCAAAATGGAGTTGTATGGGTAAACCACTTCTCCAATCTTTTTGGCTCTACAATAACGAACAAACAGCAAACACATATACATGATCAAATACAAATCTTAGAATCAACTGTTAACTTTTTATGGCTGCAATCCCGATATCGGGATAAGTGTCATCAACAACCACTGAATAGCCTAGCGCTACATTCAATAGATATTACTACAAATATTTATATTAATGAAATCACAAGTGCAATATAGGAACACACAGCTTGGCCTTTTGTTAATCCACCTGTCGTGTCAGATTTTGAAATTATGCTTTTCAAAATCTAAAATAATTGGATTCTCCAATTATCTTGAATGAACTACAGGACAAAATAAAAAAACCTCCAACCCAAAAAGGCCCGTGGTGTTGATGGTATCCGCAATGAAATTATTAAATATACATACAACAAAATCCAACTGCCAATACTTAAACTCTTTAACGTCATCCTTAGCTCTGGCATCTTCCCCAATATTTGGAACCGAGGACTGATCACCCAATTCCACAAAAGTTGAGACAAATGTGAACCCAATAACTACCGTGGGATATGCATCAACAGCAACCTTGGAAACATCCTCTGCATTATCATTAACAGCAGTCTTGTACATTGTCACTGAGGAAATGTACTAACCAAATGTCAAATAGGCTTTTTACCAAATTATCGTACGACAGACCACATTCACCCTGCACACCCTAACTGACAAACAAACCAACCAAAACAAAGACAAAGTTTTCTCATGCAATGTTGATTTCAAAAAAGCCTTTGACTCAATTTGGCATGAGGGTCTTCTATACAAATTGATGGAAAGTTTAAGGACTGATGCTGGAGTAGAGAAGCAGGAACAGGGAGTAAAAATTTAATAAGGAACAGACATGGCGCAAGACAGGAACAGCATCACCACATGGGTAACACATCAACATACAACAATTAATCCTGAAGCAGGGAACAGCTTGAGAACAGACAGATATAGGGGAGGTAATCGAGCTCCAGGGAGGGGGAGCGGGGGCAGGTGTGACAGAAATTGGTGTTGGGGGAAAAACATATGACATTATAAAATCCATGTACACAAACAAGTCTGCAGTTACAATTAGCCAAAAACACATATTTCTTTCCACAGGGCCGTGGGGTGAGACAGAGATGCAGATTAAGCCCCACCCTCTTCACAATATATAACTAATTGGTGAGGACACTAGAACAGTCTGCAGCACCCGGCCTCACCCTACTGGAATCTGAAGACAAATGTCTGCTGTTTGCTGATGATCTGGTGCTGCTGTCACCAACCAAAGAGGGCCTACAGCAGCACCTAAATATTCTGCACAGATTCTGCCAGACCTGGGCCCTGACAGTAAATCTTAGTAAGACCAAAATAATGGTGTTCTAAAAAATGTCCAGTCTCCAGGACCACAAATACAAATTCCATCTAGACACCGTTGCCCTAATGCACGAAAAAAACTATACATACCTTGGCCTAAACATCAATGTCACAGGTCATTTCCACAAAGCTGTGAACGATCTGAGAGACAAGGCAAGAAGGGCCTTCTGTGCCATCGAAAGGAACATAAAATCAACATACCAATTAGGATATGGCTAAAAATACCTGAATCGGCTATAAGACCCATTGCCCTTCATGGTTTTGAGGTCTGGGGTCCACTCACCAACCAATAATTCCCGAAATGGGACAAACACCAAAATGAGACTGCATGCAGAATTCTGCAAAAATATCATTGGTGTACAACGTGAAACACCAAATAATGCAAAGGAGAAATAGGCTGATACCCGCAAATTAGCAAAATCCAAAAAAGAGACGTTAAATTCTACAACCACCTAAAAGGAAGTGATTCCCAAACCTTCCTTAAAACAAAGCCATCACCTACAGAGAGATGAACCTGGAGAAGAGTCCCCTAAGCAAGCTGGTCCTAGGGCTCTGTTCACAAACACAAACAGACTCCACAGAGCCCCAGGACAGAAAAACAATTAGACCCAACCAAATCACGAGAAAAAAATAATAATTTACTTGACACATTGGAAAGAATTATCAAAAAAACAGAGCAAACTAGAATGCTATTTGGCTCTAAACAGAGAGTACACAGTGGCAGAATACCTGACCCCTGTGACTGAAAAGGAGGACTGAGCACACCCCCATTCTCATCAACGGGGCTGTAGTGTAGCACGTTGAGTGCTTCAAGGGCCTTGGTGTCCAAATCACCAACAAACTAGAATGGTCCAAATACACTAAGACAGTCGTGAAGAGGGCACGACAAAGCCTATTCCCCTTCAGGAAACTAAAAAGATTTGGCATGGGTCCTGAGATCCTCAAAAGGTTCTATAGCAGCACCACTGAGAGCATCCTTACTGGTTGCATCACTGCCTGGTACGGAAATTGCTCGACCTCCGACTGCAAGGCACTACAAAGAGTAATGCATACGGCCCAGTACATCACTGGGGCTAAGCTGCCTGCCATCCAGGACCTCTACACCAGGCGGTGTCAGAAGAAGTCCCTAAAAATTGTCAAAGATCCCAGCCACCCCAGTCATAGACTGTTCTCTCTACTACCGCATGTCAAGCGGTACCAGAGTGCCAAGTCTAGGAGAAAAAGGCTTCTCAACAGTTTTTACCCTTCAAGCCATAAGACTCCTGAACAGGTGATCAAATGGCTACCCGGAATATTTGCATCGTGTACCTCCCGCAACCACCCTTTTACGCTTCTGCTACTCTCTGTTTATATTATATGCACAGTCACTTTAACTATACATTCTTGTACTTAAAGTGCCTTGAGAAAGTATTCGGCCCCCTTGAAATTTGCGAACTTTTGCCACATTTCAGGCTTCAAAAATAAAACTGTATTTTTTTGTGAAGAATCAACAACAAGTGGGACACAATCATGAAGTGGAACGACATTTATTGGATATTTCAAACTTTTTTAACAAATCAAAAACTGAAAAATTGGGCGTGCAAAATTATTCAGCCCATTTACTTTCAGTGCAGCAAACTCTCTCCAGAAGTTCAGTGAGGATCTCTGAATGATCCAATGTTGACCTAAATGACTAATGATGATAAATACAATCCACCTGTGTGTAATCAAGTCTCCGTATAAATGCACCTGCACTGTGATAGTCTCAGAGGTCCGTTAAAAGCGCAGAGAGCATCATGAAGAACAAGGAAGACACCAGGCAGGTCCGAGATACTGTTGTGAAGAAGTTTAAAGCCGGATTTGGATACAAAAATATTTCCCAAGCTTTAAACATCCCAAGGTGCACTGTGCAAGCGATAATATTGAAATGGAAGGAGTATCAGACCACTGCAAATCTACCAAGACCTGGCCGTCCCTCTAAACTTTCAGCTCATACAAGGAGAAGACTGATCAGAGATGCAGCCAAGAGGCCCATGATCACTCTGGATAAAGTGCAGAGATCTACAGCTGAGGTGGGAGACTCTGTCCATAGGACAACAATCAGTCGTATATTGAACAAATCTGGCCTTTATGGAAGAGTGGCAAGAAGAAAGCCATTTCTTAAAGATATCCATAAAAAGTGTTGTTTAAAGTTTGCCACAAGCCACCTGGGAGACACAACAAACATGTGGAAGAAGGTGCTCTGGTCAGATGAAACCAAAATTGAACTTTTTGGCAACAATGCAAAACTTTATGTTTGGCGTAAAAGCAACAGAGCTCATCAGCCTGAACACACCATCCCCACTGTCAAACATGGTGGTGGCAGCATCATGGTTTGGGCCTGCTTTTCTTCAGCAGGGACAGGGAAGATGGTTAAAATTGATGGGAAGATGGATGGAGCCAAATACAGGACCATTCTGGAATATAACCTGATGGAGTCTGCAAAAGACCTGAGACTGGGACGGAGATTTGTCTTCCAACAAGACAATGATCCAAAACATAAAGCAAAATCTACAATGGAATGGTTCAAAAATAAACATATCCAGGTGTTAGAATGGCCAAGTCAAAGTCCAGACCTGAATCCAATTGAGAATCTGTGGAAAGAACTGAAAACTGCTGTTCACAAATGCTCTCCATCCAACCTCACTGAGCTCGAGCTGTTTTGCAAGGAGGAATGGGAAAAAATTTCACTCTCTCGATGTGCAAAACTGATAGAGACATACTCCAAGCGACTTACAGCTGTAATCGCAGCAAAAGGTGGCGCTACAAAGTATTAACTTAACCTGTTGAAACTCTGGGGGCACTATATCACTTTTGGATAAAAAGACGTGCCCGTTTTAAGCGCAATATTTTGTCACAAAAAGATGCTCGACTATGCATATAATTGGTAGCTTTGGAAAGAAAACACTCTGACGTGTCCAGAACTGCAAAGATATTCTCTGTGCGTGCCCTAGAACGTGAGCTACAGGCAAAACCAAGATGAGACGGCATCCAGGAAATGAGCAGGATTTTTGAGGCTCTGTTTTCCATTGTCTCCTTATATGGCTGTGAATGCGAGAGGAGTGAGTCTGCCCTTTCTGTCGTTTCCCCAAGGTGTCTGCAGCATTGTGACGTATTTGTTAGGCATATCATTGGAAGATTGACCATAAGAGACCACATTTACCAGGTGTCCGCCCGGTGTCCTGCGCCGAAATTGGTGCGCAAAAGTCAGCTGCAAGTATTTTTCCATGGAATTCAGAGAAGAAAGCAGGCTTCCACAAACGATATATCAATGAAGAGATATGTGAAAAAACACCTTGAGGATTGATTCCAAACAACGTTTGCCATGTTTCGGTCGATATTATGGAGTTAATTCGGAAAAAGTTTGACGTTGTAGGTGACTGAATTTTCAGTTCGTTTCGGTAGCCAAATGTGATGTACAAAACGGAGCGATTTCTCCTACACAAAGACGCTTTCAGGAAAAACTGCACATTTGCTATGTAACTGAGAGTCTCCTCATTGAAAACATCCGAAGCTCTTCAATTGTGCTTTTTGTCCCTGTGTTTTTCCCTTGATCCCCATTATTGTTTGCACCTGTGTCTCGTTTCCCCTGATTGTATTTAAACCCTTTGTTTCCCTCAGTTCTGTGCTCTGTGTTTGTATGTTAGGTCCATTTTGTATTTTTTGGATTTTTCTTTAGGGTAATCTTCTGGGTTCTGCCTGTGGTAAATGATTTTATTTATTTGGTTATCTGGTTTTTGTGAAAATGTTGTCTATTCGTGGCTCAGTTGGTTAAATGCTACTCAAAATGCTAAGCTAGTTTAGCATAGCTCTTACACAAATTAGTGAATTGCTATGGTTCAAAAGCATATTTTGAAAATCTGAGATGACAGTGTTGTTAAGAAAAGGCTAAGCTTGAGAGTAGGCGCATTATTTTCATTTTATTTGCGATTTTCAGAAATTGTTAACGTTGCGTTATGCTAATGAGCCTGAGGCTTTAGTCACGATCCCGGATCCGGGATGGGGGGCTGAATAATTTTGCACGCCCAATTTTTCAGTTTTTGATTTGTTAAAAAAGTTTGAAATATTCAATAAATGTCGTTCCACTTCATGATTGTGACCCACTTGTTGTTATATTTAACATTCTTGAAAATATACATACAATATGTCAAAATAAAGCTTCGTTATTGTCTTTTTTCCCGGAGAAAACAAAAGGAACGCGTTATCTCTGCCATGCGCATGGAAACACTACAGCCAAAATGGGAGCCCTTAGAAAAACGACTTCTTCTCCCTAATTTTTCCAAAAACCAGTCTGAAACTCTAAAGACTGTTGACATCTAGTGGAAGCCCTAGGAACTGCAATCAGTGAGGATTTCACCCTGTAATAAAAATGCCAGCCATTGAAATCAGTGTTGTGCTGATTTTTTTTGGAGGGGGGATGGTTTGTCCTTGGGTTTTCAACTGCCATTTCAGTTCTGTTATACTCACAGACATTATTTTAACAGTTGTAGAAACTTTTGTAGAACTGTTACTTTCCTTGCGAATCATTCCTGACTATTTGCACATTCAGACTTTTTGTGGATTAATATCATCACACCTTTTGAGTTTCTTTGTCCCTGACAGAAAATTACTTCCCCACCCCATTCCCTTTTCCACGCAACTTCATCTAAGGATGTAGAGTGAGTTGCCTGTAAACAGTATATGTTATATTCCTTTTCTTTTAGCCACCTAAAGACTGGTCTTCTTTTTTTATAATCTGCTAAACCGTTACAATTATAACTGGCTATACTTATTTCACCCCTTACCATAACTAGATACTATTCTCAGTCTAAATTGACCATACATTTTGCTTGTAAAGTCACTGCCATAAGAGGTATTATGACGGTCAGAATTAGAGATTTCAAATGTGATTCCTTTGCTTTCCTTTTGAATTGAAATTTTTCTGAAGCTAAGTACGTCTGGAGTGGTTTCACACTGCGATAGAGACAACAGAGACAACACAAAGAGTCTTTGATTATCATCGATTGTGTGTCTGTATTGCAAAGTCACCCGTCGTTAAGCTCTGCTATTTGCATGCCCACAATAAGCTTAACTCCAATATGGTCTCCATGCAATGCTTAGGAATTCAGAGGACTCTCTCCTCCAATCTACACACAATGAACTCACAAAAATACAAGGAATCATGTTTGCAATCTCTCCCTCATCTTATTTTGTTCCGCTTAAGATGTTTAGCTAGTCCGTCCTAGCGGCGAATCTGACAGTCTGTCCTCGTACTTGCCTTATTGACCCTCACCTGAAACCGACCAAAACTTGGCCCGTCCAGCAAGCCAGGGAATTTTTGTTGTTTTGTTTTTCCCACTCATCCAAGGCCTCATTTGCATATGGCAAGAAGAAGAAGAAGAGAAAGACAGAGGAAATGAGATGAAAGTAACAAAGAGGGAGAGGCTAGCTGGGGCAGCGTCAAGCCGAGCAACTAGATAAATGAAGAATGAATTTGGGGCCAAGCGAGTGGGTGCATCAGTGTCTCTTCCCTTCCCTTCGCCATGCAGCGCTCTCCTCTCCGCCAGAAAACTCATTTGGAATTCATATATTTACACCACGAGGGACGTTGTCAATTTACATTTCCTCTATTTGGATAATAAGCAGGCAGCCATTTCTGTGGCTCGCTCGCCCACTGCCGCGGACCAGCATCCCTCTCTCTCTTTCCACCACTGGGTTGTGTCTAGACCTAGAGGGCAGTTTTGGGAAGCTTGCAATTGGCACACTCACACACATACGCACACACATACAAACATGCACAGACACACAGAAATACACACACACAGACACACAGAAATACACACGGACAGCACGTGCACAAAGTTATGCAAAATAAAGTGCACTCAATCGATAAATCAAATGTATTTATAAAGCCTTTTTACATCAGCAGATGTCACAAAGTGCTATACAGAAACCCAAACAGCAAGCAATGCAGATGTAGAAGCACGGAGGCTGGGAAAAACTCCCTAGAACCTAGGAAGAAACCTACAGGCTCTGAGGAGTGGCCAGTCCTCTTATGGCTGTGCCTGGTGGAGATTATAACAGTACATGGCCAAGATGTTCATAAGTTCATAGATAACCAGCAGGGTCAAATGATAATAATTATGGTGGTTGTAGAGGGTGCAACAGGTCAGCATCTCAAGAGTAAATGTCAGTTGGATTTTCATAGCCGAGCATTCAGAGTTCGAGACAGCAGGTGCGGTAGAGAGATAGACCAGGTCTGGGACAAGGTAGCACGTCCGGTGAATAGGTCTGGGTTCCATAGCCACATGCAGAACTGTTGAAACTGGAACAGCAGCAAGACCAGGTGGACTTGGGACAGCAAGGAGTCATCAGGCCAGGTAGTCCTGAGGTATGGTCCTAGGGCTCAGGTTCTCCAGGAGGGTTGGGAGAGGGGGAGAGAGAGAAATAGAGGGAGCATACTTAAATTCACAGGATACCGGATAAGATTGGAGAGTTACACCAGATATAACAGACTGACCCTAGCCCCCGACACAAACACAGGAGGGGTCGGGAGACACTGTGGCCCCATCCGACGATACCCCCAGACAGGGCCAACCAGGCAGGATATAACCCCACCCACTTTGATAAAGCTCATCCATCACAACAGTAGAGGGATATCCGCAGACCACGAGCCTACTACCCTGAGACAAGGATGAGTATAGTCCACGAAGATCTCCTCCATCGCATGAGCCCGAGACGTGATGCACCACTCCTAGGGAAGGCATGGAAGAGCACCAGTAAGCCAGTGACTCAGCCCCCTTAATAGGGTCAGAGGCAGAGAATCCCAGTGGAGTACATTCATACACACCTAAAACCAAATCAGATAGACGGGTAAGTTGTTCAGCAACAAAACCAATGAGTGAGCAACCCTTGGGGCTAAACAGTCCGGGTTGGCTTAGAATCAAAGGAATGTTGACAACATGTAACTATGTTTCCTGTCCAAATGTACAGTGAGTATACAAACATTAAGAACACCTGCTTTTTCCATGACATAGACTGACCAGGTGAATCCAGATGAAATCTATGATCCCTTATTGATGTCACTTGTTAAATCCACTTCAATTTGTGTAGATGAAAGGGAGGTGACTGGTTGAAGAATGATTTTTAGTCTTGAGACACCTGAGACATGGATTGTGTTTACGTGTCATTCAAAGGGTGAATGGGACAAACAATGTAAGTGCCTTTGAACGGGATATCGTAGTAGGTACCAGGCACACCGGTTTGGGACAAGAACTGCAACGCTGCTAGGTTTCTCACTTAAATCAAGTATGTGTCACCACCCAAAGACATCCAGCCAACTTGACACAACTGTGGGAGTCAACATGGGCCGGCATCTCTGTGGAATGCTTTCGACACCTTGTAGAGTCCAAATTGAGACTCTTCTGAGGGGAAAGGGGGAGGGGTGGGGTGGTGGGAGGGGGGGGGGGGGGTCCAACTCAATATTAGGAAGGTGTTCTTTATGTTTGGTAAACTCAGTGTATATTGAAAACATAAGTACATTTGTACAATAAGCACTTGATACCTCTTAAATAAATCCTTACAGATGTTGGTTAGCTAGCTGGCAAATTTGAGACCTATTAGCATAAACATTACATGAGTCAAAACACCTCAAAACAAGACATTGTATCAATAACAATATAATACGAGCTGCAACGAGCCACCTACGATTTCCCACATGGCAGCTTCTTGTCATTGTTGCTAACTATCTCCCGAGTGGCGCAGCGGTCTAAGGCACTGCATCTCAGTGCTTGTGGTGTCACTACGGTCCCTGGTTTGATTCCAGGCTGTATCACAACAGGACGTGATTGGGAGTCCCATAGGGCGCCGCACAATTGGCCCAGCGTCACCCGGCTTAGGGTTTGGCCAGGGTAGGCCGTCATTGTAAATAACTGACTTGCCTAGTGAAATAAAAAATAAAATATCTGACTGACCAGAATCATGACAACACCCGGCATTCTGCCTCTGCGACACTCACGCATTGTTTTTGCGACGTTGTCAGGCAGCCTGTCTATATACACACCAGATGACCGCACATTCATGTCCAACATTACAAACAAACTCTGCATGAACACGCCTCCACACTCCACACTCCTGACATGGACACAAGAATTCCTCCCACTACTGTATGTCCAAATTACAATGACAAAAGCAGCTTGAAGCATGCCATTGGCTATATATGGATATACACATGATGATTTGGCAAGATCCTAAACCCAAATTAGACTAGTAATTTGGGTTTCAGGACTTCTAACCAGTGGTGTAAAGTACTTAAGTAAAAATACTTCAAAGTACTACTTTTCGGTATCAGTACTTTACTTTACCATTTATATTTTTGACAACTTTTACTTTTAATACTTTTACTTTTTTTCTACATTCCAAAAGACATGTATATACTTTTTAGTCCATACTTTTTCACTGACACCCAAGGTACTCGTTGCATATTGAATGCTTAGCAGGACTCGAAAATTATCAAATTCACACACTTATCAAGATAACATCCCTGGTCATCATCCCTACTGCCTCTGATCTGATGGACTCATTAACACATGTTATGTTTGTAAATTATATCTGAGTGTTGGAGTGTGCACCTGGCTATCCATAAATTTAAAAAACAAGAAAAGGATGCGGTCTGGATTGCTTACTATAAGGAATTTTAAATGATTTACAATTTTACTTTTGATACTTAGTTCAGAAAATACATTTCATTTTGATACTGAAGTATATTTCAAATACTTTTAGAGTTTTACTCAAGTAGTATGTTACTTTTTCTTTTCATTTTCTATTAAGGTATCTTTACTTTAACTCAAATATGAGAATGAGGTACTGTTTCCACCACTGCTTCTAACACAGTAGGGTGTATTTGCTCACACTGTAAGACTTTTCTGTACTTTCAACAGTAAAACACTGAAGGATGCACAGTATAATACCATACATTTGTTTTACAGCATTCATGCTGTAGATTGCACTGCATTATGGGTAAAATGCTGAAAAATACTGTTAGTAACTGTAATTCGGAAGCCTCCTGTAAAAATTACTCTAACATACTGTATTTCTTTACAGTAATAGCTTATGCCTAGTGTAGATTAAAATGTTTCAGGCTCAACCTCATGCTGTTGGTTGAGACACATGAAGCTAAATATCTAGCTATGTGACCTAGAAAAACATCACCCAAATAATATTGTGATTATAGGCTGTGTCGCAGCCTCTGAGTGCCATAGAGAATACACTGAGGGCAGATTCGTGACCGTTATGTTTCCACCATTACTACAGAGAAACTGTCTTGTTTCTAGCAGTTCAAATGATGACCCATATTTTGGGGGATTGACAGGCTGCATTTTACACATAAACCAAGTTATGGGCCATACTCACGAGCCGCTAAAGCTGATGCGAATGACCAGTGCATCATGTTGTATCGAGGTGCCTGCCGACTGAGGTGCAGTGCAACTGGTCAGCTGTAGTCTTACATTTTGTCGGCGGAAACAAATTGTTTTCCCTCCCAGGATGATACAGAATTTCAAGTAGAATAGCAGCCTACACAAGAAACAACTAATATTACTAGACATCTAGACGTCACCGTGATATATTTTACTCAATGGTTAAAACACCGGGACAGTGTGTCCTTAGCTGTCACAACCCTGTGGGATTCAGTTCACTTTGTTCTCATCTGTGCTACTTAAATAATATTATTATATTTTAGGGCTCCAGAGTTGCGCAGCGGTTTAAGGCACTGCATCTCAATGCAAGACGAGTCACAACAGTCCCTGGTTTGAATCCAGGCTGTATCACATCCGGCTATTGATTATGAGTCCCACAGGGCGGCGCACACTTAGCCCAGTGTCGTCTGGGTTTGGCCGTCACACTTAGCCCAGTGTCGTCTGGGTTTGGCCGTCATTGTAAATAAGAATTTGTTCTTATTTAAATATTTTTTGTCGGCCAGGATTGTCCATATAGCCTCTCCCGCTAAACATTTGTTTATTTAAAAAAACATTGTTCCATAATGTAACAGTATTAGCTAGAAATGAAAATGTCTGGTAAAATAATCTGTGATATTGTGTAGGCTAAAGAAATGTATTAGTTTGCTAGGGTTTGAAGTAGGTGTATCTAGCTATCTTATTTGAAATTGTTCAATGCCTCAATTGATTCCCAGTAATCAATTCCCAGGAAAGCATTAAAACTTCTTGAAACTCCCCATCCCGGATCCGGGTTTGTGACTAAAGCCTCAGGCTCATTAGCATAACGCAACGTTAACGATTTCTGAAAATCGCAAATAAAATGAAAATAATGCGTCTGCTCTCAAGCTTAGCCTTTTCTTAACAACACTGTCATCTCAGATTTTCAAAATATGCTTTTGAACCATAGAAATTGACTAATTTGTGTAAGAGTATGCAAAGCTAGCATAGCATTTTGAGTAGCATTTAGCACGCAACATTTTCACAAAAACCAGATAACCAAATAAATAAAATCATTTACCTTTGAAGAGCTTCTGATGTTTTAAATGAGGAGACTCTCAGTTACATACCAAATGCGCAGTTTTTCCTGAAAGCGTCTGTGTGTAGGAGAAATCGTTCCGTTTTCTACATTGCGTCTGGCTACCGAAACGAACCGAAAATTCAGTCACCTACAACGTCAAACTTTTTCCGGATTAACTACATAATATCGACCGAAACATGGCAAACGTTGTTTGGAATCAATCCTCAAGGTGTTTTTTCACATATCTCTTCATTGATATGCAGTTCGTGGAAGCTTGCTTTCCTCTCTGTATTGCATGGAAAAATACTGGCAGGTGACTTTTGCGCACCAATTTAGGCGCAGGACACCGGGCGGACACCTGGTAAATGTGGTCTCTTATGGTCAATCTTCCAATGATCTGCCTACAAATACGTCACAATTCTGCAGACACCTTGGGGAAACGACAGAAAGGGCAGGCTCATTCCTCTCGCATTCACAGCCATATAAGGAGACAATGGAAAACAGAGCCTCAAAAATCCTTGTCATTTCCTGGATGCCATCTCATCTTGGTTTTGCCTGAAGCTCATGTTCTAGGGCACGCACAGAGAATATCTTGATATTTCTGGACACGTCAGAGTGTTTTCTTTCGAATGGTATCAATTATATGCATAGTCGAGCATCTTTTTGTGACAAAATATCTTGTTTAAAACGGGAACGTTTTTCATCCAAAAATGAAATAGCGCCCCCATAGATGTAAGAGGTTAAAAACAAGTCCCCCGAGAAATTTGCTAAACCATAGCCCATATTAACATATGTAGCCTGGGAAACAAGGTCCATGAAGTCAATAACTTGCTTGTAACAGATTACATTCATATTCTGACTATCTCTGAAACTCACTTAGATAATACCTTTGATGATACAGTGGTAGCAATACAAGATTATAATATCTACTGAAAAGACAGAAATGCCAACGGAGGCGGTGTTGTGGTCTATTTTCAGAACCACATTCCTGTAAAGCTGTCACGCCCTGACCTTAGATATCTCTGTTTTCTATATATTTCGGTTAGGTCAGGGTGTGACTAGGGTGGGTACTCTAGGTTTTAGTATGTCTAGGGTTTTTGTATGTCTATGTTGGCCTGATATGGTACCCAATCAGAGACTGTTTATCGTTGTCTCTGATTGGGGATCATATTTAGGCAGCCCTTTTTCACACTTTCTGGTGTGGGATCTTATCTACAGTTAGGTGTCTGTGTGCACACCAGTAGCTTCACGGTTCATTTGGTTGTTTGTTGTTTTGTTCAGTGAGTTTCAGTTCATTAATAATATGTGGAACTCTATTCACGTTGAAACTTGGTCTCATCATTACGACGATCGAGACAGAAGATCCCACCAACAAAGGACCAAGCAGCGTGCCCAGGAGGAGGAAGTATCCTGGATGGGAAGGGATCCTGGACTTGGGAGGATATCCTGGCCGGACAGGTTCGCCTTCCTTGGCGGGAGTCCCCGAGGAGCATGAGAGGACATTAACGACGTCGGTGAGGAAGGCCACAGAAACTCCAAGAATTTTTTTTGGGGGGGGAGAACATGGGGAGCAGTCGGCGGAGCCGAGGAGTGAACCAGAGCCAGTCTGGGAGAAGAAGGAGAATTCGGAGGAGAGAGAAATGGGGAGTTGTTGAGTTGGTGGAGGACGCACTGATTTGGAATAAAGGAACATGTTGTCAGTTTGGTGCCACCTGAGTCAGCTCCCCGTACTCATCCTGAAACGTGTGTTAAAATTCCAGAACAATTGATGCCGGCTATACACACCAGGTCTCCAGTGTACCGTCACAACCCAGGGCGTCCTGTGCCAACTCCTGCGCCCTCAAGTGCGCTTTCCCAGTCAGGTGTGTCCTGTTCCTGCTCCTCGCATTCTCCCTCAAGTGTGTGTCCCCAGTCAGGTCCGTCCCGTTCCTCTTCCCCGCACTCGACCTGAGGTGCGTGTCATCAGCCCGGCACCACGCATCAGGCCTCCAGTGCGCCTCCAGTGGCCTGATATGGTTCCCAATCAGAGACAGCTGTTTATCGTTGTCTCTGATTGGGGATCATATTTAGGCAGCCCTTTTTCCCACTGACATCAGATCATCTCTAAGCTTTTGTCTCGATCGTCGTAATGATGAGACCAAGGCACAGCGTGAATAGAGTTCCACATACTGTTTATGAACTGGTGTGCACACAGGCACCTAACTGTAGATAAGATCCCACATATCTAGAGGCCTGATGCGTGGTGCCGGCACTGGTGGTACCGGGCTGATCTTATCTACAGTTAGGTGCCTGTGTGCACACCAGTAGCTTCACGTTTTCTTTGGTTGTTTGTTGTTTTGTTCAGTGAGTTTCAGTTCATAAACAGTATGTGGAATAATGTTAAATACTGTTCATGTATTATGGCTATAGGTTAATCTGCCTCACCCAAAGTCCATTCTTGTGGGAAGCTGCTATAGACCACCAAGTGCTAACAGTCAGTGTAAGGATAATATGTGTGAAATGCTTGATCATCTTTGTGATATCAACAGATATTGTCAGGGTGATTTAAATATTGACTGGCTATCATCAAGCTGCCCACTCAGGAAAAACGTCAAACTGTAACCAGTGCCTGCAACCTGGATCAGGTTGTTAGTCAACCTACCAGGGTAGTTACAAACAGCACAGGAATGAAATCATCAACATGTATTGATCACATCTTTACTAATGCTGCAGATATTTACTTCATAGCAGTATCAAAATCCATAGGATGTAGTGATCACAATATAATAGCCATATCTAGGAAAACCAAAGTTCCAAAGGATGGGCCTAATATAGTGTATAAGAGGTCATACAAGACGTTTTGCAGTGATTCATATGTTGATGATGTAAAGAATATTTGCTGGTCGGTGGTGTGTAATGAGGAGCAACCAGACACTGAACTTGATGCATTTATGAAACTACTTATTCCAGTTATTAATAAGCACGCATCCATTAAGAAAATGACGTAAAAACGGTTAAATCCCCTTGGATTAATGAGGAATTGAACAATTGTATGGTTACGAGGGATGAGGCAATAGGTATGGCAATTAGGTCTCGCAGCCCAACCGATTGGCAAACGTACTACAAATTAAGAAATCATGTGACTAAACAAAATAAAAATGAAAAGAAACTACACTATGAAACAAAGATAAATTATATAAATAATGTAATAGTAAAAAGCTTTGGGACACCTTAGAATAAATTTAGGGGAAAAAAGCCAACTTGGCTCCTTCAGTCATTGAATCAGATGGCTTATCCATCACAAAGCCCATTGATATTGCAAACTACTTTAATTACTTTTTCATTGCCAAGATAAGCAAACTTAAGGATGACATACCAGCAACCAATGCTGACACTACACATCCAAGTATATCGGACCAAATAATGAAAGACAAGAATTGTACTTTTGAATTCCGTAAAGTCAGTGTGGAAGAGATGAACAAATATTGTTGTCTATCAACAATGACAAGCTACCGGGGTCTGACAATCTGGATGGAAAATTACTGAGGATAATATCAGATGATATTGCCACTCCTATTTGCCACATCTTCAATTTAAGCCTACAAGATAGCGTGTGCCCTCTGGCCTGGAGGGAAGCTAAAGTCATTCCACTACACAAGAATAGTAAAGCCCCCTTTACCGGCTCTAATAGCCCACCAATCAGCCTGTTACCATCCCTTAGTAAACTTCTGGAAAAAATTGTTTGACCAGATGCTTTCCTATTACACAATAAACAAATTGACAACAGAATTTCAACATACTTATGGGAAGGATACTCAACAAGCACAGCACTAACACAAATGACTGATGATTAGCTGAGATAAATTGATGATAAAATGATTGTGAGGCCGTCTTGTTCGACTGCAGTGCAGCGTTTGACATCATCGATCATAGTCTTCTGCTGGAAAAAACGAATGTGTTATGGCTTTACACCCCCTGCTATAATATGTGTAAAGAGTTACTTGTCTAACAGAACACAGAGGGTGTTCTTTAATGGAAGTCTCTCAAATATAACCCAGTTAAAATCAGGAATTCTCCAGGGTAGCTGTTGAGGCCCCTTGCTTTTTTCCATTTTTACAAACGACATGCCACTGACTTTGAGTAAAGCCAGAGTGTCTATGTATGCGGATCATTCAACACTACACACGCCAGACACTACAGCGACTGAAATGACTGCAACACTCAACAAAGAGCTGCAGTTAGCTTTAGAGTGGGTGGCAAGGAATAAGTTAGCCCTAAATATTTCTAAAACTAAAAGCATTGTATTTTTAAACCATTTTAAAACCATTTTTAAACCATTTTATTTGGAACAAAACACTCACTAAACCCTAAAACTCAACTTAATCTGGTAATAAATCATGTGAAAATTGAGCAAGTTGAGATGAATAAACTGCTTAGATTGGTCATGGTCAAACCATATTGATGTATTATTAGCTAGGATGGGGAGAAGTAAAGCAACGCTTTACCTTCTTAACAACACTATCAACAAGGCAGGTCCTACAGGCTCTAGTTTTGTCACACCTTGACTACAGTTCAGTCGTGTGGTCAGGTGCCACACAAAATGACTTGGGAAAATTGCAATTGGATCAGAACAGTGCAGTACAGCTGGCTCTTGAATGTACACAGATAACTAATATTAATAATGTGCATGTCAATCTCTCCTGGTTGAAAGTGGAGGAGAAATTGACTTCATCACTACTTTAATTTATGAGAGGTATTGTTGAATGCTGTCTGTCTAAACTACTCGCACACAGCTCGGACATCCATGCATACCTAACAAGACATCCAACAAGAAGTCTCTTCACAGTCCCCAAGTCCAGGACAGACTATGGGAGGCACACAGTACTACATAGAACCATGACTACAAGAAACTCTATTCCACATCAAGTAACTGACGCAAGCAGTAAAATTTGATGAAAAAAAACAGATGAAAAAAACACCTTATGGAACAGCAGGGACTGTGAATTATCACAAACATTGGCACAGACACACACACACACACACACAATAACATACTCACTGCACATACACATGGATTTAGTACTGTAGATATGTGGTAGTGGTGGAGTAGGGGCCTGAGGGCACACAGTGTGTTGTGAAATCTGTAAATGTATTGTAATGTTTTTAAAATTGTATAAACTGCCTTACTTTTGTTGGACCTCAGGAAAAGTAGCTGTTGCTTTGGCAGCAGCTAATGGGGATCCATAATAAATACAATACTAATACATTAGGCAATGCTTCTTGTGAATAGCAAGTGTTTTTTATGAGGCATGGCTCTAACCAAAATCTCCAATCTTGTCTCATTGATTCGACTCCAGGTTAGTTGACTCCTGACTCCATTATCCGTGGGGTTCACATACTTTTCCCACCCTACACTGTGAATGTTTAAATGATGTTTTCAATATAGACAGGAAAAATACAATCATTTGTGTGTTATTAGTTTAAGCACACTAAGTGTGTCTATTGTTGTGACTTAGATGTAGATCAGATCAAATTTGATGTACTTTGTACTTTTGTACTTTTGTACTTTTTTTGCTACTGTATATGGACGGCTGGCTAGTGGCTTGTGTGGATAGTTTAGTATATGGTAGCTAGCTAGAGTCTCGACTACCTGTGCTGCCGCTGCCCTGATACACATGTGCAACTCCTGACTGAAGTATGGATGGAGTTGGGTTGGAGGGTCCTAGATGCAACTGCTCCTCTCTATGTTGTTCTGCCTCACTCTGCTGCACGTAACAGCCAACCAGAACCAATATTGATGATTAAGCAAAGCAAGTGTTATCAAGTGTCAATCAAATGTTAATTTGAGTACTGTGGCAGTACTGCTGATATTTGAAACTAGGTAGCTTGCTACAAAAACTCGAACGGTGAATTCAGCTTAAGGCATGCATGTTTGGATACCTCCATAACTCCATAGATGTGCAGACTGGGAAAAAGGCACAACTGGGAGCACAATAGTTCCTTACAGGGCAGACCAGCGGACGGGGTAGGGGTAGGAGTAGGGTTAGGGGTTAGGGGTAGGGGTAGGGGTAGGAGTAGGGGTAGGGTTAGGGGTAGGGGTAGGAGTAGGAGTAGGGTTAGGGGTTAGGGGTAGTAGGGTAGGGGGTAGGGGTAGGGTTAGGGGTAGGGTTAGGGGTAGGGGTAGGGGTAGGGGTAGGAGTAGGGGTAGGGGGTTAGGGGGGGGGGGGTAGGGTTAGGGGTAGGGGTAGGGGTAGGGGGGGTAGGGGGTAGGAGGGGTAGGGGTAGGGGTAGGGGTAGGGGTAGGGGTAGGGGTAGGGGTAGGGGGGGTAGGGGGTAGGGTAGGGGTAGGGGTAGGGGTAGGGGTAGTAGGGGGTAGGGGGGGGTTAGGGGTAGGGGGTAGGGGTAGGGTAGGGGGTAGGGGAGGGTAGGGGAGTAGGGGTAGGGGTAGGGGTAGGGGTAGGGGTAGGGGTTAGGGGTAGGGGTAGGGGGTAGGGGTAGGGGTAGGGGTAGGGGTAGGAGTAGGGGGTAGTAGGGGTAGGGGTAGACACATGGGGGTAGGGGTGAAGGGAAGTAGGGAGGTAAAGGGGTAGGGGTAGGAGTATGGGGAGTGGGGGTAGGGGTGGGGGTAGGGGACACATGGGGAGGGGTAGGGGGTAGGGGTAGGAGTAGGGTGGGGGGGAAGGGGTAGGGGTAGGAGTAGGAACATGGGGGGGACACATGGGGTAGGGGTAGGACACATGGGGTAGGGGAGGGGTGGGGGTTAGGGGTATGGGGGTAGGAGTAGGGGTAGGGGTAGGGGGGGGTAGGGGTGGGGAGGGGTAGGGAGTAGGGGTAGGAGTGGGAAGGGGACACATGGGGGAGGGGAAGGGGTAGGAGTAGGGAGTGGGGGGAGTGGACACATGGGGAGGGGAAGGTAAAGGACAATGGGGAGTGGGTGGACACAGTGGGTTCAGGGTATGAATAAAACATTTTATTATTCACATGGGGAGTGGGAAGGTAAAGGACACATGGGGAGTAAAGGGACACATGGGGAGTGGGAAGGTAAAGGGTGGGAAAAGGGAACATGGGGGTATGGGGAGTGGGAAGGTAAAGGACACATGGGGAGTGGGAAGGTAAAGGACACATGGGGAGTGGGAAGGTAAAGGAACATGGGGAGTGGGAAGGTAAAGGTAAAGGACACATGGGGAGTGGGAAGGTAAAGGACACATGGGGAGTGGGAAGGTAAAGGACACATGGGGAGTGGGAAGGTAAAGGACACATGGGGAGTGGGAAGGTAAAGGACACATGGGGGTGGGAAGGTAAAGGACACATGGGGAGTGGGGGTAAAGGACACATGGGGAGTGGGAAGGGGACATGGGGGTGGGAAGGTAAAGGACACATGGGGAGTGGGGGTAAAGGACACATGGGGAGTGGGAAGGTAAAGGACACATGGGGAGTGGGAAGGTAAAGGACACATGGGGAGTGGGAAGGTAAAGGACACATGGGGGTGGGAAGGGGACACAGGGGACACAGTGGGAAGGTAAAGGACACATGGGGGGGGACACATGGGGAGTGGGAAGGTAAAGGACACATGGGGAGTGGGAAGGTAAAGGACACATGGGGGAGTGGGAAGGTAAAGGACACATGGGGAGTGGGAAGGTAAAGGAACATGGGGAGTGGGAAGGTAAAGGTGGGGAGTGGGAAGGGGACACATGGGGAGTGGGAAGGTAAAGGACACATGGGGAGTGGGAAGGAGAACATGGGGAGTGGGAAGGTAAAGGACACATGGGGAGTGGGAAGGTAAAGGACACATGGGGGTGGGAAGGTAAGGGAACATGGGGAGTGGGAAGGTAAAGGACACATGGGGATTGGGAATAAAGGAAACATGGGAGTGGGAAGGTAAAGGACACATGGGGAGTGGGAAGGGGACACATGGGGGAGTGGGAAGGGGAACATGGGGAGTGGGAAGGTAAAGGACACATGGGGAGTGGGAAGGTAAAGGACACATGGGGAGTGGGTAAAGGTGGGGAGTGGGAAGGACACATGGGGAGTTGGGAAGGGGACACATGTGGAGTGGGAAGGTAAAGGACACATGGGGAGTGGGAAGGTAAAGGACACATGGGGAGTGGGAAGGTAAAGGACACATGGGGAGTGGGAAGGTAAAGGACACATGGGGAGTGGGAAGGTAAAGGACACATGGGGAGTGGGAAGGTAAAGGACACATGACACATGGGGAGTGGGTAAAGGGAATGGGAGTGGGGTAAAGGACACATGGGGAGTGGGAAGGTAAAGGACACATGGGGAGTGGGAAGGTAAAGGACACATGGGAGTGGGAAGGTAAAGGACAATGGGGAACAGGTAAAGGACACATGGGGAGTGGGAAGGTAAAGGACACATGGGGAGTGGGAAGGTAAAGGACACATGGGAGTGGGAAGGTAAAGGACACATGGGGAGTGGGGAAGGTAAAGGACACATGGGGAGTGGGAAGGTAAAGGACACATGGGGAGTGGGAAGGTAAAGGACATGGGGAGTGGGAAGGTAAAGGACACATGGGAGTGGGAAGGTAAAGGACACATGGGGAGTGGGAAGGTAAAGGGACACATGGGGAGTGGGAAGGTAAAGGACACATGGGGAGTGGGGGAAGGTAAAGGACACATGGGGGGTAAAGTGGGGGAAGGTAAAGGACACATGGGGATGGGGAGTGGGAAGGTAAAGGACACATGGGGAGTGGGAAGGTAAAGGACACATGGGGAGTGGGAAGGTAAATGGGGACACATGGGGAGTGGGAAGGTAAAGGACACATGGGAGTGGGAAGGTAAAGGACACATGGGGAGTGGGAAGGTAAAGGACACATGGGGAGTGGGAAGGTAAAGGACACATGGGGAGTGGGAAGGTAAAGGACACATGGGGAGTGGGAAGGTAAAGGACACATGGGGAGTGGGAAGGTAATGGACACATGGGGAGTGGGAAGGTAAAGGACACATGGGGAGTGGGAAGTAAAGGACACATGGGGAAAGGTAAAGGGACACATGGGGAGTGGGAAGGTAAAGGACACACATGGGGAGTGGGAAGGTAAAGGACACATGGGGAGGTAAAGGACACATGGGAGGTAAAGGACACATGGGGAACAGTGGGAATGGTAAAGGACAACATGGGGAGTGGGAAGGTAAAGGACACATGGGGAGTGGGAAGGTAAAGGACACATGGGGAGTGGGAAGGTAAAGGACACATGGGGAGTGGGAAGGTAAAGGACACATGGGGATGGGAAGGTAAAGGACACATGGGGAGTGGGGGAAGGACACACATGGGGAGTGGGAAGGACACATGGGGAGTGGGGTAAAGGACACATGGGGAAGGTAAAGGGACACATGGGGAGTGGGAAGGTAAAGGACACATGGGGAGTGGGAAGGTAAAGGAACATGGGGAGTGGGAAGGTAAAGGACACATGGGAAGGTAAAGGACACATGGGGAGTGGGAAGGTAAAGGACACATGGGGAGTGGGAAGGTAAAGGACACATGGGGAGTGGGAAGGTAAAGGACACATGGGGAGTGGGAAGGTAAAGGACACATGGGGACACAGTGGGAAGGTAAAGGACACATGGGGAGTGGGGGAAGGACACATAAAGGACACATGGGGAGTGGGAAGGTAAAGGACACATGACACATGGGGAGTGGGAAGGTAAAGGACACATGGGGAGTGGGAAGGTAAAGGACACATGGGGAGTGGGAAGGTAAAGGACACATGGGGAGTGGGAAGGTAAAGGACACATGGGGAGTGGGAAGGTAAAGGACACATGGGGAGTGGGAAGGTAAAGGACACATGGGGAGTGGGAAGGTAAAGGACACATGGAGTGGGAAGGTAAAGGACAAGGTGGGAAGGTAAAGGACACATGGGGAGTGGGAAGGTAAAGGACACATGGGGAGTGGGAAGGTAAAGGACACATGGGGAGTGGGACACATGGGGGTAAAGGTAAAGGACACATGGGGAGTGGGGGAGTGGGAAGGTAAAGGACACATGGGGAGTGGGAAGGTAAAGGACACATGGAAGGTAAGTGGGAAGGTAAAGGACACATGGGGAGTGGGAAGGTAAAGGACACATGGGGAAGGTAAAGGACACATGGGGATGTGGGAAGGTAAAGGACACATGGGGAGTGGGAAGGTAAAGGACACATGGGGAGTGGGAAGGTAAAGGACACATGGGGAGTGGGAAGGTAAAGGACACATGGGGAGTGGGAAGGTAAAGGACACATGGGGAGTGGGAAGGTAAAGGACACATGGGGAGTGGGAAGGTAAAGGACAAAGTGGGAAGGACACATGGGGAGTGGGAAGGTAAAGGACACATGGGGAGTGGGAAGGTAAAGGACACATGGGGAGTGGGAAGGTAAAGGACACATGGGGAGTGGGGAAGGTAAAGACACATGGGGAGTGGGAAGGTAAAGGACACAAGTGGGAAGGTAAAGGACACATGGGGAGTGGGAAGGTAAAGGACACATGGGGAGTGGGAAGGTAAAGGACAGTGGGAAGGTAAAGGACACATGGGGAGTGGGAAGGTGGGGAGTGGGAAGGGACATGGGGAGTGGGAAGGTAAGGACATGGGGAGTGGGAAGGTAAAGGACACATGGGGAGTGGGAAGGTAAAGGAACATGGGGAGTGGGAAGGTAAAGGACACATGGGAGTGGGAAGGTAAAGGACACATGGGGAGTGGGAAGGTAAAGGACACATGGGGAGTGGGAAGGTAAAGGACACATGGGGAGTGGGAAGGTAAACACATGGGGAGTGGGAAGGGGACATGGGGGTGGGAAAAGGACACATGGGGAGTGGGAAGGTAAAGGACACATGGGGAGTGGGAATGGACACATGGGGAGTGGGAAGGTAAAGGACACATGGGGAGTGGGAAGGTAAAGGACACATGGGGAGTGGGAAGGTAAAGGACACATGGGGAGTGGGAAGGTAAAGGACACATGGGGGAGTGGGAAGGTAAAGGACACATGGGGAGTGGGAAGGTAAAGGACACATGGGGAGTGGGAAGGTAAAGGACACATGGGGAGTGGGAAGGTAAAGGACACATGGGGAGTGGGAAGGGGACACATGGGGAGTGGGAAGGTAAAGGACACATGGGGAGTGGGAAGGTAAAGGACACAGTGGGAAGGTAAAGGACACATGGGGAGTGGGAAGGTAATGGAACATGGGGAGTGGGAAGGTAAAGGACACATGGGGAGTGGGAAGGTAAAGGACACATGGGGAGTGGGAAGGTAAAGGACACATGGGGAGTGGGAAGGTAAAGGACACATGGGGAGTGGGAAGGTAAAGGACACATGGGGAGTGGGAAGGTAAAGGACACATGGGGAGTGGGAAGGTAAAGGACACATGGGGAGTGGGAAGGTAAAGGACACATGGGGAGTGGGAAGGTAAAGGACACATGGGGAGTGGGAAGGTAAAGGACACATGGGGAGTGGGAAGGTAAAGGACACATGGGGAGTGGGAAGGTAAAGGACATGGGGAGTGGGAAGGTAAAGGACACATGGGGAGTGGGAAGGGGAAGTGGGGTAAAGGACACATGGGGAGTGGGAAGGTAAAGGACACATGGGGAGTGGGAAGGTAAAGGACACATGGGGAGTGGGAAGGTAAAGGACACATGGGGAGTGGGAAGGTAAAGGACACATGGGGAGTGGGAAGGTAAAGGACACATGGGGAGTGGGAATAAAGGACACATGGGGAGTGGGAAGGTAAAGGACACATGGGGAGTGGGAAGGTAAAGGACACATGGGGAGTGGGAAGGTAAAGGACACATGGGGAGTGGGAAGGTAAAGGACACATGGGGAGTGGGGGAAGGTAAAGGACACATGGGGAGTGGGAAGGTAAAGGACATGGGGAGTGGGAAGGTAAAGGACACATGGGGAGTGGGAAGGTAAAGGACACATGGGGAGTGGGAAGGTAAAGGACACATGGGGAGTGGGAAGGTAAAGGACACATGGGGAGTGGGAAGGTAAAGGACACATGGGAGTGGGAAGGTAAAGGACACATGGGGAGTGGGGAGTGGGAAGGTAAAGGACACATGGGGAGTGGGAAGGTAAAGGACACATGGGGAGTGGGAAGGTAAAGGACACATGGGGAGTGGGAAGGTAAAGGACACATGGGGAAAGGAACATGGGGAGTGGGAAGGTAAAGGATGGGGATTGGGAAGGTAAAGGACACATGGGAGTGGGAAGGTAAAGGGGGAGTGGGAAGGTAAAGGACACATGGGGAGTGGGAAGGTAAACATGGGGAGTGGGAAGGTAAAGGACACATGGGGAGTGGGAAGGTAAAGGAACATGGGGAGTGGGAAGGTAAAGGACACATGGGGGAGTGGGAAGGTAAAGGACACATGGGGAGTGGGAAGGTAAAGGACACATGGGGAGTGGGAAGGTAAAGGACACATGGGGAGTGGGAAGGTAAAGGACACATGGGGAGTGGGAAGGTAAAGGACACATGGGGAGTGGGAAGGTAAAGGACACATGGGGATGGGAAGGTAAAGGACACATGGGGAGTGGGAAGGTAAAGGACACATGGGGAGTGGGAATGGGGGTAAAGGACACATGGGGAGTGGGAAGGTAAAGGACACATGGGGAGTGGGAAGGTAAAGGACATGGGGAGTGGGAAGGTAAAGGACATAAAGGAACATGGGGAGTGGGAAGGTAAAGGACACATGGGGAGTGGGAAGGTAAAGGACACATGGGGAGTGGGAAGGTAAAGGACACATGGGAAGGGGAGTGGGAAGGTAAAGGACATGGGGAGTGGGAATAAAGGACACATGGGGAGTGGGAAGGTAAAGGACACATGGGGAGTGGGAAGGTAAAGGACACATGGGGAGTGGGAAGGTAAAGGACACATGGGGAGTGGGAAGGTAAAGGACACATGGGGAGTGGGAAGGTAAAGGACACATGGGGAGTGGGAAGGTAAAGGACACATGGGGAGTGGGAAGGTAAAGGACATGGGGAGTGGGAAGGTAAAGGACACATGGGGAGTGGGAAGGTAAAGGACACATGGGGAGTGGGAAGGTAAAGGACACATGGGGATGGAAGGTAAAGACACATGGGGAGTGGGAAGGTAAAGGACACATGGGGAGTGGGAAGGTAAAGGACACATGGGGAGTGGGAAGGTAAAGGACACATGGGGAGTGGGAAGGTAAAGGACACATGGGGAGTGGGAAGGTAAAGGACACATGGGGAGTGGGAAGGTAAAGGACACATGGGGAGTGGGAAGGTAAAGGACACATGGGAGGGGTGGGAAGGGACACATGGGGAGTGGGGGACACATGGGGAGTGGGAAGGGGACACATGGGGAGTGGGAAAGGACACATAAAGGGACACATGGGGAGTGGGAAGGTAAAGGACACATGGGGAGTGGGAGGTGGGACACATGGGGAGTGGGAAGGTAAAGGACACATGGGGAGTGGGGGTAAAGGACACATGGGGAGTGGGAAGGTAAAGGACACATGGGGAGTGGGAAGGTAAAGGACACATGGGGAGTGGGAAGGTAAAGGACACATGGGGAGTGGGAATAAAGGGGGAGTGGGAAGGTAAAGGACACATGGGGAGTGGGAAGGTAAAGGACACATGGGGAGTGGGAAGGTAAATGACACATGGGGAGTGGGAAGGTAAAGGACACATGGGGAGTGGGAAGGACACATGGGGAGTGGGAAGGTAAAGGACACATGGGGAGTGGGAAGGTAAAGGACACATGGGGAGTGGGAAGGTAAAGGACACATGGGGAGTGGGAAGGTAAAGGACACATGGGGAGTGGGAAGGTAAAGGACACATGGGGAGTGGTAAAGGAACATGGGGGTGGGAAGGTAAAGGACACATGGGGAGTGGGAAGGTAAAGGACACATGGGGAGTGGGAAGGTAAAGGACACATGGGGAGTGGGAAGGTAAAGGACACAAGGACACATGGGGAGTGGGAAGGTAAAGGACACATGGGGAGTGGGAAGGTAAAGGACACATGGGGAGTGGGAAGGTAAAGGACACATGGGGAGTGGGAAGGTAAAGGACACATGGGGGGAGTGGGAAGGTAAAGGACACATGGGGAGTGGGAAGGTAAAGGACACATGGGGAGTGGGAAGGTAAAGGACATGTGGAGTGGGAAGGTAAAGGACACATGGGGAGTGGGAAGGTAAAGGACACATGGGGAGTGGGAAGGTAAAGGACACATGGGAGTGGGAAGGTAAAGGACACATGGGGAGTGGGAAGGTAAAGGAAGTGGGAAGGTGGGAAGGTAAAGGACACATGGGGAGTGGGAAGGTAAAGGACACATGGGGAGTGGGAAGGTAAAGGACACATGGAAGGGACACATGGGAAGGTAAAGGACACATGGGGAGTGGGAAGGTAAAGGACACATGGGGAGTGGGAAGGTAAAGGACACATGGGGAGTGGGAAGGTAAAGGACACATGGGGAGTGGGAATAAAGGAACATGGGGAGTGGGAAGGTAAAGGACACATGGGGAGTGGGAAGGTAAAGGACACATGGGGAGTGGGAAGGTAAAGGACACATGGGGAGTGGGAAGGGGACACATGGGGGTGGGAAGGTAAAGGGACATGGGGAGTGGGAAGGTAAAGGACACATGGGGAGTGGGAAGGTAAAGGACACATGGGGAGTGGGAAGGTAAAGGACACATGGGGAGTGGGAAGGTAAAGGACACATGGGGAGTGGGAAGGTAAAGGACACATGGGGAGTGGGAAGGTAAAGGACACATGGGGAGTGGGAAGGTAAAGGACACATGGGGATGGGAAGGTAAAGGGGGGAGTGGGAAGGTAAAGGACACATGGGGAGTGGGAAGGTAAAGGACACATGGGGAGTGGGAAGGTAAAGGACACATGGGGAGTGGGAAGGTAAAGGGGGAGTGGGAAGGTAAAGGACACACATGGGGAGTGGGAAGGTAAAGGACACATGGGGAGTGGGAAGGTAAAGGAACATGGGGATGGGGGTAAAGGGAACATGGGAGTGGGAAGGTAAAGGACACATGGGGAGTGGGAAGGTAAAGGACACATGGGGAGTGGGAAGGTAAAGGACACATGGGGAGTGGGAAGGTAAAGGGACATGGGGAGTGGGAAGGTAAAGGGAACATGGGGAGTGGGAAGGTAAAGGACACATGGGGAGTGGGAAGGTAAAGGACACATGGGGAGACACATGGGAAGTGGGGTAAAGGACACATGGGGAGTGGGAAGGTAAAGGACACATGGGGAGTGGGACACATGGGGAGTGGGAAAAGGACACATGGGGAGTGGGAAGGTAAAGGACACATGGGGAGGACATGGGGAGTGGGAAGGTAAAGGACACATGGGGGTGGGAAGGTGGGGAGTGGGAAGGTAAAGGACACATGGGGAGTGGGAAGGTAAAGGACACATGGGGAGTGGGAAGGTAAAGGGAACATGGGGAGTGGGAAGGTAAAGGACACATGGGGAGTGGGAAGGTAAAGGACACATGGGGAGTGGGAAGGTAAAGGACACATGGGGAGTAGGAAAGTAAAGGACACATGGGGAGTGGGAAGGTAAAGGACACATGGGGAGTGGGAAGGTAAAGGGAACATGGGGAGTGAGAAGGTAAAGGACACAGATAGACCACTCCCATTATCAACACCTCCTGGACAAATGTTTGTGTTTTGTACTGTCGTGCTGAGCGGGAGCGCATCCGGACGTGCTAGTGACACGTCAACGCCACAGCTCTATCGCCTCTACCGATCATTGTCGCAGACATGTGACCGTACCAGTCAAGAGGTGAGCTGTCCAACCGAAGACGAGCCATTGTTTTATGTTAAGTCCCTTCTCTCAGCCCCAGCTGTCTGAATAGGCTGACAAATTAGATGTTCCTCTCTCTCCTCTCTTCTCTTTCAACTTTTTATTTTTCTGTGACCTTTGTCTATAGCTAACCAAAGGAAAGAGAGAGAAATAATGAATGTTGATGGAATATATGAATATAGATTAGGTGTAGGTAGGTGTAGATTTGAATTTGAATAGGTGTAGATTGGAAGTTTTGGTCAGAGTGATTAGTTCCTGCTGTTATTGTCGTGGCCAGACTGATTAGTTCCTGCTGTTCATGTTGTGGTCAGACTGATTAGTTCCTGTTGTGTCACGTTCATCATAATGATTGGACCAAGATGCAGCGTGGTATGTTTCCATCACTTTTATTTGGAAAAGAAACTTAAAAAATAAAAACAAGAAAGTGAATAAACGAAACATGAAGCTAATATAATGCTCACTGGCAACTATACCTTGACAAGATCCCACAAAGCACAATGGGAAAATGGCTACCTAAATATGATCCCCAATCAGAGACAATGATAAAGAGCTGCCTCTGATTGGGAACCATACTAGGCCAACATAGAAATATAATTCACCTAGATAATGCACCATTAAATCACAACCCGACCTAACCAACATAGAGAATAAAAGCTCTCTATGATCAGGGCGTGACATGTTGTGGTCAGAATGATTAGATCCTGCTGCTAATGTCGTGGTCAGAATGATTAGATCCTGCTGCTAATGTTGTGGTCAGAATGATTAGTTTGTGCTGTTAATGTTGTGGTCACACTGATTCGTTCCTGCTGTTAATGTTGTCGGCAGATAGATTAGAACCTGCTGTTAATGTCGTGGTCAGAATGATTAGTTTGTGCTGTTAATGTTGTGGTCAGAATGATTAGTTTGTGCTGTTAATGTTGTGGTCACACTGATTCGTTCCGGCTGTTAATGTTGTGGTCACACTGATTCGTTCCGGCTGTTAATTTTGTGGTCAAACTGATTACTTCCTGCTGTTAATGTTGTGGTCAGAATGATTAGTTTGTGCTGTTAATGTTGTGGTCGCACTGATTCGTTCCGGCTGTTAATTTTGTGGTCAGACTGATTCCTTCCTGCTGTTAATGTTGTGGTCAGACTGATTAGTTTGTGCTGTTAATGTTGTGGTCAGAATGATTAGTTTGTGCTGTTAATGTTGTCGGCAGACAGATTAGAACCTGCTGTTAATGTTGTCGGCAGACAGATTAGAACCTGCTGCTAATCCTTTGGTCAGACAGATTAGAACATGCTGTTAATGTTATGGTTAGACTGATTAGTTCCTGCTGTTAATGTTGTGGTCCCAAAGGGTGAGCTGTGCAAAATGGTCTGAACCTATGGGGAGCCTTTAACCCTGTAAACCTGCTCTTAAGGTCAACGTGCCCAGTGAACCAGGAAATGTCTACAGTTGAGATAGGAAGGGTCATGAATGGATACCAACCAGTCATACTGATAGGTCAGAGGTCAATAAAAGGGTATGACCATTTCGTGCCTTCTTGTGCCACATCCCTTGGGAGAACTTCTTTTTGGATGCATTCTTTACAAATGCTTACAGAAAGTCTGTTCAAGCTTTTCGGGGAGATTGAAGATCACAGATTATTTATATAAAGCATTAGCCAAAAAGAAGACCAGCTTTTGACAATATTTGTATACTTTTGATCCTACACTATAACATCATCTTTCCTTCTCCCTCTCTCTCACTCTAGGACCAGGATGGATCCTCTCCACTA
This sequence comes from Oncorhynchus masou masou, assembly GCF_036934945.1. NCBI lineage: Eukaryota > Metazoa > Chordata > Actinopteri > Salmoniformes > Salmonidae > Oncorhynchus > Oncorhynchus masou. The sequence goes on from NC_088242.1 coordinate 92,098,719, forward strand.
CAGGACGTTAGAAGAACACAAGACAGTGCTTCAGACTGTAGGTAATGGCTTCTCAATTTCCCCTGGAAGGAAAAATGTAAAAACTGTAGCTAATCACTGGACTGATTTCTGTGTTGGAACGACAAGCCTTGTCTCCTGTGTAAGAGAAAGAGGGAGAATGAATGATGAAAGTCACCGGTAGAGGACAAGTATGTTCCTGAAATACTTGACAAAGAAAATGGAAAGACGTCTCTGTCCTTTTAGAGGAGCCCACTGTATTTGAATTGACATTGATGATGATGACTTGTATTTGTGTGGAAATTATTTCTGTGTCATAGCAAAGAGTATAATTTATTATTTTCATATTTGACAAACATCACAGTCCAATATACTATAATACTTCACTATACACACACACACATCATCATCATACACAACAACACGAGAACCCGTTCAACCAGAAAATATATCAAAATGCACGTGTGCACCTCTCTCTCCAACACAGTGATCAAAGACAGTCCACCACTGAGGGGAATGAGAGTACAGGATGATTTAAAAGAAGGAGCTCATTTGCTTAATTCACCCCCTCGGTTAACCTGTATTCCAAATATGACATCATTCCCAGGTTTTTGGGTTTTGTGGGTCAGTATCAGGTGGAATACACAATTCAGGGAGTGTGGGAGATACATACAGATGTAGGATCTTAATTTGACTAGTTTCTCACAGCAGACTCAATCATGGACATTCTTACTGACAGTTGTGGCTGCGTTGTGTGATCAAATTAAATCAAAACCAATTTTATTTGTCACATGCGCCAAATACAACAGGTAGACCTTACAGTGAAATTCTTACTTACAAGCCCTTAACCAACAATGCAGCTCTAAGAAAATACCCCCCGAAAAGTAAGAGATAAGAATAACAGATAATTAAAGAGTAGCAGTAAATAACAATAGTGGGGCTATGTACAGGGAGGTACCGGTACAGAGTCTATGTGCGGGGGCACCGGAGACAAGTTAATTGAGGTAATATGTACATGTATGTAGAGTTATTAAAGTGATTATGCATAGATAATAACAGAGAGTAGCAGCAGCGTAGAAGGGGGGGGCAATGCAAGTAGTCTGGGTAGCCATTTGATTAGCTGTTCAGCAGTCTTAAGGTTTGGTGGTTGCAGCTGTTTAGAAGCCTCTAAGACCTAGACTCTGGTAGCGCTTGCCGTGCTGTAGCAGAGAGAACAGTCTATGACTTGGGTGGCTTTGACAATTCTAGGGCCTTCCTCTGACACCGCCTGGTATAGAGGTCCTGGATGGCTGGAATCTTGGCCCCGGTGATGTACTGGGCAGTACGCATTTCCCTCTGTAGTGCCTTGCGGTCGGAGGCCAAGCAGTTGCCATTCCTGAAAATGATGCGGCTAGTCAGGATGCGCTCGATGGTGCAGCTGTAGAACCTTTTGAGGATCTGAGGACCCATGCCAAATGTTTTCAGTCTCTCTAGGGAGAAAAGGTTTTGTCGTGCCTTCTTCACAACTGTCTTGGTGTACTTGGACCATTTTAGTTTGTTGGTGATGTGGACACCAAGGAACTTGAAGCTCTCAACCTGCTCCACTACAGCCCCGTCGATGAGATTGGGGGCCCTGCTCGGTCCTCCTTTTCCTGTAGTCAACAATCATCTCCTTTGTCTTGATCACATTGAGGGAGAGGTTGTTGTCCTTGCACCACACGGTGAGGTCTCCAACCTCCTCCCTATAGGCTGTCTCATCGTTGTAGGTGATCAGGCCTACCACTGTTGAGTCATTGGAAATCTTAATGATGGTGTTGGAGTCGTGCCTGGCCGTGCAGTCATGAGTGAACAGGGAGTACAGAAGGGGATTGAGCACGAACCCCTGAGGGGCCCCCTGTGTTTAGGATCAGCGTGGTGGATGTGTTGGTACCTACCCTTACCACCTGGAGGCTGCCCGTCAGGAAGTCCAGTATCCAGTTGCAGAGGGAGGTGTTTAGTCCCAGGGTCCTTATCTTATTGATGAGCTTTGAGGGCACTATGGTGTTGAACGCTGAGCTGTTGTCAATGATTAGTGTTCTCACGTAGGTGTTCCTTTTGTCCAGGTGAGAAAGGGCAGTGTGGAGTGCAATAGAGATTCCATCATCTGTGGAGCCGTTGGTGCGGTATGCAAATTGGGATAATGGTTGTCATGACGTTGTATTGACTAACTCATTAGCCTCTCTGGGGTATTATTTTGACATCTGGATGAAAAGAGTGCCCAAAGTAAACTGGCTGTTACTCAGGCCCAGAAGCTAGGATAGGCATATAATTGGTAGATTTGTACAGAAAACACTCTAAAGTTTCTGACACTGTTACAATAATGTCTGTGAGTATAACAGAACTGATTTGGCAGGCAAAACTCAGAGGACAAACCATCCAGGGAAATAAAAAAGGATTTTCCTATTGTTTTCTATGGGTTATTATTAGGAACCTTGTTGCAGTTCCTATGACTTCCACTAGATGCCAGCAGTCTTTAGAAATTGTTTGACATTTTTCTTTTGAAAAATGAAGAAGTAGTCCTTTTTATTTTATTTTTTATTTTACCTTTATTTAACTAGGCAAGTCAGTTAAGAACAAATTCTTATTTTCAATGACGGCCTAGGAACAGTGGGTTAACTGCCTGTTCAGGGGCAGAACGACAGATTTGTACCTTTGAACTTGATTTGAACTTGCAACCTTCCGGTTGCTAGCCCAACGCTCTAACCACTCCTATTCCTTGTAAGTGTGACTCCAGGTGGACTCTACTGTTTTGGTGCGCGTGAACTGGAGCGTGCTCCACGTTATTTTTATCCGGTATTAGAAACAGTTTATTCCGTCTTAAATTTGATTGATTATTTACATTTTAGGGAACCTGAGGTTGGATTAGGAATGTTGTTTGAAATGTTTGTAACCCCCAATTGGAACTAATTCACTTATTAGCATTAGTTATTAGATACTCAGCTTAGATACATTGTAGGCATGTTGGGCGAGTTGAAACCGGTGTATTTCTGAATCAAACGTGCCAAATAAATGGACATTTTTGGGACATAAAGAAGGACATTATCGAACAAAAGGACCATTTGTGATGTTTCTGGGACATTTTGGAGTGCCAACAGAAGATCTTCAAAGGTAAGGCATTAATTATAACGCTATTTCTGACTGTTGTGTCTCACCTGCCTGGTTGAAAAATGATTTTGATGTGTTTGTATGCTGGGCGCTGTCCTCAGATAATCACATGGTTTGCCTTCGCCGTAAAGCCTGTTTGAAAACTTACACAGCGGCTGGATTAACAAGACATTAAGCTTTATTTTGATGTATAACACATATATTTTCAAGAATGTTAAAAATTTGAATTTAGTATTTTTGAATTTCACACTCTGCAATTTCACCGGATGTTGGCCAGGTGGGACGCTACCGACAACAGTCGTTAATTACTCAATTTCCTCTACAGTCTCATTCTGAACGTCACATAATCCGGGAATCTGCACAAACCCGTGTCTCACCAAAAAAGTCCATACCACACCGATTGAGTTTTTTTATTTGCTATCAAGCTAAAATTATAATAGATACACATACACAAACACACAAACACACAGTCTTGGTTATTGATTAGAACATAGTACGATAAACATGTCTCTAGCGGGCCAACACAATCTGACACGTGTTACACGAAATGGGGATTTCAAAAGAGAGAGTGAGTGAGAGAATGCACGAGAGAAAAACACACTTGGGTGGATTTGTCAGCCATGCTTATTTTAACCCTAACCTTGCCCTGAACTACCGCTCTTATGGGTTAGAATAGAATGATGTAATTACATGTCGAAGGTCTCCAATGTGTGTATCAGCATGGACCGGATTCCGACTTCTCTGATGACAGTCCGTCTTCAGTTACCGGGTGTAACTCTGTTTCTCCTCACAATGTCAGTGTCTTTTCTCTTAGTGGTCTGTTTCCTCGCCCTTGCTCTGAAAAGGGGTTTTCGGAGGAAGGCTAATCAGCTGTATGGATGGTTCCAGCGTGGGAAAGAAAACAGTGTAGACACACGATTCCTTGGAGAGTGGTGACCGGGTGGGCCTGCTTTAATTCACCATCTTTAGATACAGCTACTCGTTCATAGCATAGGTTGTTAAAGGTTCCTTTGTCTTCTTCAACCTCGTGTTGCTTGGCTGCAGCTCAGTGTTCTACATCTGATATGTTAATTCTTAATAAATCTTCTTATGGATAGGAGTCCCGCTAGCAACTTCCGGTGAAACTGGAAAATATTATGGTTTTTAAACATTTATGTATATCTTATATCGGCTGAAAGCTTAAGTTCTTGTTAATCTAACGGCACTGTCCGATTTACAGTAGCTATTACAGCAAAAACATGCCATGTGATTGTTTGAGGACGGCGCCCCACATCAAAATATTTTTTCCAGCGGTACAAGTTTCATACATTCACGAATAACTATTAAATATTCACTTACTTTTTGAAAATCTTCCTCTGATTTTTCATCCAAAGGGTCCCAGCTATAACATGAAGTGTCGTTTTGTTAGATAAAATCCTTCTTTATATCCCAAAAAGTTTATTTAGTTGGCGCCATCGATTTGCGTAATCCACTCGTTCAACATGCAGGGAAAGGAATCCGGAAAATCTACCCCTAAACCCCCTCCCTAGATACCCTAAAATTTAATCAAACTATAATATTTATTTCGGAAAGAAGTATGTTCAATAGTAAACTGATTTTAGCAGGTGCGTAATGTCTTCCTGGCGTTCGCAAATACAAATTTCCAGACTGTGCCCCTGTACTAAAACTGATATTTCTTATTTGTTTTTGAAGTTACAAGCCTGAAACATTGAACATAGACTGCTGACACCCTGTGGAATCCATATGAATTGCATCCAGGGAGCTAATTTTCAATATGACCTTTCTCTTGCAATTCTAAGAGGGTGGACTCTGAAAAAAAAAAATTCTCGTAGATTTTTCTTTGGATTTTCTCCTACTATATCTATTTTGTTATATTTCTCCAACATTATGTTAACATTTCCACTTCAAAGTGTTTTCTTTGCAATGGTACCAATTATATGCATATCCTGGCTTCAGGGCTTGAGCTACAGGCAGTTTACTTTGGGCACGTCATTCAGACAGGAAGTGGAAAAAAATGGGCCTAGCCCTAAGTTAACTCACATGTTTTATACCCTCGGGGCAGAAATGGGCGTTTCTGCCTTTAGGGCAATTCTCTGGGCGTACCAAGTTACAAGGCTTTTGGATGACATTATAACAAAAACATTGTAACTTTGAGTTTCCCTAGTATATACTTGATGTTTGCATATTGTACGTTGTGTGGAAAATGTCCAGATCAAAGATAATGTTTTTGTAAAGCGGAAATGTGAAGTTAGTTGTCTAAATTGGATCTGAGTAAAATCCAGCTTACCTTAGTGATCTTGGGCACGGGGACTATGGTGGTCTGCTTGAAACATTTTGGTATTACATACATTGAAAATGTCAGTGAAGACACTTGCCAGTTGGTCTGCGCATGCTCGGAATACACGTCCTGGTAATCCGTCTGGCCCTGCGGCCTTGTGAATGTTGACCTGTTTAAAGGTCTTACTCACGTCGGCTGGAGAGAACGTGATCACACAGTCGTCCGCAACAGCTGCTGCTCTCATGCCTGTTTCAGTGTTACATATTTAGCCTGTTATGGTAGGCTCGTGTCACTGGGCAGCTCTTGGCTGTGCTTCCCTTTGTAATCTGTAATAGTTTGCAAGCCCTGCCACATCCGACGAGCATCGGAGCTGGTGTAATACGATTCGATCTTAGTCCTGTATTGACGCTTTGCCTGTGATGTATTGTCTCCACCTTCTTGCCCTTTGTGCTGTTATCTGTGCCCAACAACGGTTGTACCCTGTTTTGTGCTTCTACCATGTTGTGTTGCTACCATGTTGTTGTCATGCTGTTTTACTACCATGCTGTGTTGTCATGTGTTGCTGCTTTTTGGTAGGCCGTCATTGTAAATAAGAATTTGTTCTTAACAGACTTGCCTAGTTAAATGAAGGTTAAATAAAAAATAAAATAAATAAAAGTAGGAAAATAATCCTGCAGCAACAGAAAATTTGAATTATTAATCAATATTTTTGTCAAATCAAATCTGATATTTTCAAGTGGAAATTACAAAAGTTACAATTATTTTTCAACCTTGAATAAGTCCTGTGTGGCTCAGTCGGTAGAGCATGGCGCTTGCAACGCCAAGCGTCGTGGGTTCGATTCCCGCTGGGGCCACCCATATGTAAAAGTAGTGGCCCCAGCCGACTTGTAAGTCGCTTTGGACAAAAGCGTCTGCTAAATGGGATATATTATTATTATTATATTACACAACAGGTTTGCATTTCCTGCTGTGGTAGAACATTTTCTGCAACAACAGAGTGATTAAATTAAGATCCTACATCTATAACTGGATTTGACAGCAACCAGAATGTGGACATTAGTGAACAGACTTTTGTTAACTATGAATATACTCAGTTAGGCATTGCTCAGTTATATCTTGAATATATTAATCAAGACATCATATACATACTATATACATAGTTTATTACAAAACCCTAAACAACATGTTGCGTTGTCACATTGTACACAACCCAATGCACTCTTGTCAAAGCTAAGTAAAATGTAAAAACAATCATAACACAAAATAGTCAAATTAGTGGTTTAATTCTGTTACCCCTTCCATTCCCATGGAAGAAGGGAAGTGGGTAGCAGGAGCTGTATTAACCATAGAAGAAGGGAAGGGGGTAACAGCAGCTGTTTTAACCACAGAATAAGTGAATGGGGGAAACAGCAGCTGTTTGGGCTGTATTAACCATAGAATAAGGGAAGGGGTAGCAGCAGCTGTATTAACCATAGAATAAGTGAAGGGGGTAGCAGCAGCTATATTAACCACAGAATAAGTGAATGGGGGTAACAGCAGCTGTTTGGGCTGTATTAACCATAGAAGAAGTGAAGGGGGTAGCAGCTGCTGTATTAACCACAGAAGAAGTGAAGGGGGTAACAGCTGCTGTATTAACCACAGAAGAAGTGAAGGGGGTAACAGCTGCTGTATTAACCATAGAAGAAGTGAAGGGGGTAGCAGCTGCTGTATTAACCACAGAAGAAGTGAAGGGTGTAGCAGCTGCTGTATTAACCACAGAAGAAGTGAAGGGGGTAACAGCTGCTGTATTAACCATAGAAGAAGTGAAGGGGGTAACAGCAGCTGTTTGGGCTGTATTAACCATAGAAGAAGTGAAGGGGGTAGCAGCAGCTGTATTACCCATAGAAGAAGTGAAGGGGTAACAGCAGCTGTATTAACCATAGAAGAAGTTAAGTGGGTAGCAGCAGCTGTATTAACCATAGAAGAAGTGAAGTGGGTAACAGCAGCTGTATTAACCATAGAAGAAGTGAAGAGGGTAACAGCAGCTGTTTTAACCACAGAATAAGTGAAGGGGTAGCAGCAGCTGTATTAACCATAGAAGAAGTGAAGGGGTAACAGCAGCTGTATTAACCATAGAAGAAGTGAAGGGGTAGCAGCAGCTGTATTAACCATAGAAGAAGTGAAGTGGGTAACAGCAGCTGTATTAACCATAGAAGAAGTGAAGAGGGTAACAGCAGCTGTTTTAACCACAGAATAAGTGAAGGGGTAGCGGCAGCTGTATTAACCATAGAAGAAGTGAAGAGGGTAACAGCAGCTGTATTAACCATAGAAGAAGTGAAGGGGGTATCAGCAGCTGTTTTTGCTATATGGCCATATGTAGTTACAGGGATGTTTGTCTGTCACACACACAGTGTGTGTGTGTGTGTGTGTGTGTGTGTGTGTGTGTGTGTGTGTGTGTGTGTGTGTGTGTGTGTGTGTGTGTGTGTTTGTGTGTGTTTGTGTGTGGCTGGCTCTCCCCTGCATCTGGCATCATGGGCTCCCTTCCAAAACACCAGGGACAATGCACTGTGTTATCTGTGCTCATTTGTCAAAAAACATATTTATCTTGATCTCTCTCTGGTTGACTCTCACTGTGGATGTATTTTTCTTTCTCAGTTACCCACAGTCAACGTATACACCCCACCGTCTCGCTCTGTACTCTCTCCTCCATAGTGTCTGTACTTGTGTGAATGTCAAATAAAATCAAATCAAATGGTATTGGTCACATACACATGGTTGAACATGTGAGTGTGTGTGTGTGCATGTCAATATGTGCGGGTGTGTGTGTGTGAGAGAGAGATATTGTGTGTGCGTGACATGCATACATGCATGCATTTGCATGCCTATGTGTGCAAATGTTTTTCCTGTAGTGTGCATGAAAGCACTCTTTTGTGTGTCTTCTGCATGGGTAAGGGCCTCTGTCAGCTTGCTCTCTGACTGCACTCCAGTGCTCCCCATCTGCCTCCCTGGTGATGGAGCTCTCTGCCAGCTTTCTCTCTGACTGCACTCCAGTGCTCCCCATCTGCCTCCCTGGTGATGGAGCTCTCTGCCAGCTTTCTCTCTGACTGCACTCCAGTGCTCCCCATCTGCCTCCCTGGTGATGGAGCTCTCTGCCAGCTTGCTCTCTGACTGCACTCCAGTGCTCCCCATCTGCCTCCCTGGTGATGGAGCTCTCTGCCAGCTTTCTCTCTGACTGCACTCCAGTGCTCCCCATCTGCTTCCCTGGTGATGGAGCTCTCTGCCAGGGGAGGCCTTCTACACTAAGGCCTGTTAGCACCTGTGACAAAGAACACTGTTGGGCTTTGTTCAATGTAGCAGCCCTGTGTGTTCACACTCAAATAGCACCTATATGGTCACACAAACAGCAGAACATGCCTCCCTACTCCGCTGACAAAGCTGGTGATGTCTCAGAGAAAAGAGCGGACTTACAAAGGACAGAGGGAATAATGTACTTAGCTACCTTAGAACTCAAAATCGTAGGTAATGTTACGTTAATGTGTGTTTTTTGTTGTTGATTGATTTCATTGCATCTCATTGAAGTCTCACAGTACTATTACAAGGAGATAGAGTAGTTATGTAATAACTTACAGTATTCATCCACTTATCGCCATACTGCCAGCTAGCACATAGGAATCAACAAAGACTCCACTTCTGAAGGCCTTTGGGCATCTTCTCTACTTTGCCCCAGCTCTGCTGATGTTGATGGTTCTCGGTCTCCATTGGTCTCCGACATTTTGTCTTGGGACTTCCTCTCCTCCATTTGTCTTCTGCTACTCTTGGTGTGATCTTATTTTCCTATCCAACTCCAGCAGCGTCTCCTGAGTATTGTGTCCATAGATTCACGTTTGTTGTACCCTCCAGGCAAAGATTTACAGTTTGTTGTTGACAAATTCTCTTCACTTATGAATGGTGGAGAATAGATATCCCTTATGTACCACATTCCAGGCCAGAGTAAGTGTTCTGTTATTGATGGCGCCTTCCTCAAGCTATGAATGATGAAGGAGTAAATGTTCCCTATGCACGAATCAATGGAGCAAAGGGGTTTCGGTCCTTCCTGTCACTGAGTAGCTTACAAGATTCCTCTAACACAAGAACAATAACTCCTCTCCCTTTCCCCTTTTTACGACTGACTGTCACCTGAAGGAGGTCAAAGAAACAAAGAAAATATATTTTCAGCACACCATCTTTAAATCAAATCAAATGTATTTATATAGCCCGTCTTACATCAGCTGATATCTCAAAGTGCTGTACAGAACATGCACATGTACATTTACATGTGTTACTGGGGATTACCAACTCGGCTTTCAGGCACCATAGATGTGGATTCCGAGAAAGTGGGGGTTAAGGCTATGATATTCCTTGTATCAAGAGGGAAAGTAACACCAATTTCGCCAGTAATATTGAAACACGTGACTGTGTCAAACTTGTTGATATAACTTAAAGCATACTTTGATATTTTTAATCAGGATTTTTCTGTCATTAACAAGGAATATAATGTGTATCTGCTGTAAGATAAAATTTATGTATTTTACTCAGGGCATGTTTAACCTACAAGCTAAGCATTTCATACTAGGGACTGTTGAACTATTTTCTGTACAGTAGGTACATAATGTACATCTCAGATTTATCTCATTGGACATAAATGAGCTGAATTGTCAGAATCAGAAATTCTCTGAAATTTACCAGAATGGCACTGACAGAGAGGACTGCCTCGCTTCTAGTCCTTAGGAAACTTTGCTACAAGCATTTCGCTACTCTCGCAATAACATCTGCTAACCATGTGTATGTGACTAATACTATTTTATTTTATTTCAATCAACGGGGTAGTCCCGTGCCACCTTGTCCGGCCTATCAGCCTGCCATCTGTGAGTATCCCTATATTTTCAGGACTTGCAAACAGACGGTTAGATCAAGTTTCTTCGTGGTGCGACAGTATTATCCACATCTCCTTGGAAACCAAACACCTATTGACGAGACCTATTCTAGCCAAGACAGAAGCAATCATCCCAGAGGTGATCCTGTGGAATGCACTGCTCATTCAAGCCTAAGTGACTGAGTTCACAGTCCCATCGGAATCAGAGGACAAATTGGAATCAGAGGACAAATTCATGGAGAAGCTCTAATAGACTTTTACTTTCCTGGACTGAGAACTGAGAGAGAAAATCTACAAGAAAATGGCAACCAGTGAAGGAAAGAAACAAAAAAAAACATATATTTATGTTTATTTATTTTCCATGTTGTACTTTAACTATTTGCACATAATATGACATTTCAAATGTGTTTATTGATTTGTAACTTTGGTGAGTCTAATGTTTACTCTACATGTTTTACTGTTTATTTCACTTTATATATTATCTACTTCACTTGCTTTGGCAATGTTAACATATGTTTCCCATGCCAATAAAGCCCTTAAATTGAATTGAAATTGAAATTGAATTGAGAGAGAGAAGTGGGTAGAGCTGCTTCGGCTGTGAGCTACTTCGGCCTGCTGGTCTCAGCACTACTGTCAAGAGAGACTTGGACAGTAAACATTTTCCCCGGCTCCAACCCAGCTCCAACCCGGCTCCATCCCGGCTCCATCCCGGCTCCAACCCGGCTCCAACCCGGCTCCAACCCGGCTCCAACCCGGCTCCATCCCGGCTCCATCCATCCCGGCTCCATTCCGGCTTCATCCCGGCTCCATCCCGGCTCCATCCCGGCTCCATCCCGGCTCCAACCCGGCTCCAACCCGGCTCCATTCCCGGCTCCATTCCGGCTCCATCCTGGCTCCATCCCGGCTCCATCCGGCTCCATCCCGGCTCCATTCCGGCTCCATCCCGGCTCCATCCCGGCTCCATCCCGGCTCCATCCCGGCTCCATCCCGGCTCCATCCCGGCTCCATCCCGGCTCCATCCCGGCTCCATCCCGGCTCCATCCCGGCTCCATTCCGGCTCCATCCCGGCTCCATCCCGGCTCCATCCCATCCTAACTGAATCCACCTGGGCAGGCAACACCGACATACAAGTCATTTACCCCATTGCGTTCCATCCTCTGAAAATGGCGCTGTGAGTGTGAAGTGGTGGAAGTCATTGAGTCTTGTAAGACCACAGGTCTAATTTACAAACCAATGATCAATACTGTCCATATCGGATGCTAACTGGCAGTCCATTCCTGGTTGGTGAGCTCTCTATAGTTTCCCAGTTGTGAAAGCCTATGTCAACATAGCCCCCCACCGTGTGAATGTATTGTTGTGTTTCCCTGAGTTGAGTATGGAAGCTATGTCAACAGTCCCCCCACTCGTGTGAATGTGTTGTTGTGTGTCCCTGAGTTGAGTATGGAAGCCTATGTCAACATAGCCCCCACTCGTGTGAATGTGTTGTTGTGTTTGCCTGAGTTGAGTATGGAAGCCTATGTCAACATAGCCCCCACTCGTGTGAATGTGTTGTTGTGTTTGCCTGAGTTGAGTATGGAAGCCTATGTCAACATAGCCCCACTCGTGTGAAGGTGTTGTTGTGTTTGCCTGAGTTGAGTATGGAAGCCTATGTCAACATAGCCCCCCCACTCGTGTGAAGGTGTTGTGTTTGCCTGAGTTGAGTATGGAAGCCTATGTCAACATAGTCATGGAAGCCTATGTCAACATAGCCCCCCCACTCGTGTGAAGGTGTTGTTGTGTTTGCCTGAGTTGAGTATGGAAGCCTATGTCAACATAGCCCCCACTCGTGTGAAGGTGTTGTTGTGTTTGCCTGAGTTGAGTATGGAAGCCAATAGCCCCCACTCATGTGAAGGTGTTGTTGTGTTTGCCTGAGTTGAGTATGGAAGCCTATGTCAACATAGCCCCCACTCGTGTGAAGGTGTTGTTGTGTTTGCCTGAGTTGAGTATGGAAGTCTATGTCAACATAGCCCCCACTCGTGTGAAGGTGTTGTGTTTGCCTGAGTTGAGTATGGAAGCCTATGTCAACATAGCCCCCCCACTCGTGTGAAGGTGTTGTTGTGTTTGCCTGAGTTGAGTATGGAAGCCTATGTCAACATAGCCCCCCCACTCATGTGAAGGTGTTGTTGTGTTTGCCTGAGTTGAGTATGGAAGCCTATGTCAACATAGCCCCCACGTGTGAAGGTGTTGTTGTGTTTGCCTGAGTTGAGTATGGAAGCCTATGTCAACATAGCCCCCACTGTGTGAAGGTGTTGTTGTGTTTGCCTGAGTTGAGTATGGAAGCCTATGTCAACATAGCCCCCCACTCGTGTGAAGGTGTTGTTGTGTTTGCCTGAGTTGAGTATGGAAGTGTTTCGTGTGAAGGTGTTGTGTTTGCCTGAGTTGAGTATGGAAGCCTATGTCAACATAGCCCCCACTCGTGTGAAGGTGTTGTTGTGTTTGCCTGAGTTGAGTATGGAAGCCTATGTCAACATAGCCCCCACTCATGTGAAGGTGTTGTTGTGTTTGCCTGAGTTGAGTATGGAAGCCTATGTCAACATAGCCCCCACTCGTGTGAAGGTGTTGTTGTGTTTGCCTGAGTTGAGTATGGAAGCCTATGTTGAAGGTGTTGTGTTTGCCTGAGTTGAGTATGGAAGCCTATTCATAATGACCTATGAAGCTTCTCACTTCAAAAACTGTACTGTGTCCCATTGTGCCCTCTTATCTAATTTTCCAACTTATTTAGTCTAGTAAATACAATTTTGAATTAATTGTTTGTGGCGTTGAAGTCATTTGCGAGCAACTGGCTTTTGCACTTCCAGAGTTCAGAAAGATAATACAGTAAATTGACTTGATTGGACTGTTGTTGATACAGTGAATAATGGTATAACGGTTAATGACAGCTACTGATGGAGTTGATTCAAGGGTTTCTCCATATCCAACCCTTAATGGTGCCCCTATTAGATTCATCGAGATTGGATAACCAAATGAATCAAAGAAATCTGAACCATTAATTATCGCAGTAATTAATCAGTAAATGATTATTAATATTAATTAGCCAAAAGTCATGACAGAAGGCATTGGAAAATCTATCTACTGAATGTGTTTTATTGGTAGGGATACCCTTGAAACTAGCGACCATGATACTTATACCATTACCCTGTCTTTTATTAAATTGGAGATTTTTAAATATACTCTACATATCTTGCTATCAGCCAAAATATAATACCATGCTTATGATCTGGGATTTGATAGCTTCAACGCAGTTACACCTCCAACATAAAGCTATGATATACAATGTAGTATACTATGTATAGCAGGTTAACGCTGGAACTGATTTTATCCTGGCCAGTCTATCCATTACATACTGCAGTATACCGGTACACCCATAGTAGGTGGGATTCCCAAACAATTCCACACGGATCCACAAAGGAGGAATCACTTACATTCTGATCTACCTCTGTCGTATAGACTGCATTTAACATCCCTCCTTCCTTCTCCCTCTCTCACACGCCATAATAAAACACCATATTAGCATCTCAGACACAGAGACAAATATTCCTCTCCCTCTCACTCCCTTCTCTTTTACGCTCTATGGCATACTAGCAATTCCATCACAATGAGTTGGGTGAAAATGTGCGTCAGACACAAACACAACAATCATTTTAATGATCCGCTGTAGCTCCATTCAATTACATTCCATGAAATATTCAACAGATTTCTGGCTCTAATTTAGGTTGGGGGGGGAGAACGCACTGTGTGTGTGTGTGTGTGTGTGTGTGTGTGTGTGTGTGTGTGTGTGTGTGTGTGTGTGTGTGTGTGTGTGTGTGTGTGTGTGTGTGTGTGTGTGTGTGTGTGTGTGTGTGTGTGTGTGTGTGTGTGTGTAAGTGTGAGAGAGAGAGAGAGAGCTATTTTGTGCGTGTCTGACGTGCATGCATTTGCATGCATTTGCATGCCTGTGTGTGTGAATGTTTTCCTGCAGTGTGCATGAAAGCACTCTTTTCTGTGTCTTCTGCATAGGTAAGGGCCTCTGCCAGCTTGCTCTCTGACTGCACTCCAGTGCTCCCCATCTGTGCTCTGCCTCCCGGTGATGGAGCTCTCTGCCAGGGGAGGCCTGTTAGCACCCGTGACAAAGGACACTGTTGGGCTTTGTTTAACAATCATTTTAATGATCCGCTGCAGCTCCATTCAATTACATTCCATTAAATATTAAAAGGATTTCCTTCTCTGATTTAGTTTGGGGGGGCCTCGTGCGAGTGCACTATGGGCATGCATGTTGGTTGCAAACGCAGAAAATACAGATTATTTTTTTTATGACTTCGCTGTTTCCATTTTCTGACAGACATTTACCTACTGGGGTTGGAGTGAGGCAGTCAGTAAACAGGATTTTACCAACTGGGGTTGGAGCGAGGCAGTCAGTAAACAACATAGAAATACATTAGCTAGAGCCTCTTAAAACTTCTTAGGGATTGCACCCGCTTGCCCGACTAGCATCACCACACTGGATGGTTCCGACCTTGAATATGTGGACACCTATAAGTACCTAGGTGTCTGGCTACGTGGTGTCTGGCTAGACTGCAAACTCTCCTTCCAGACCCATATCAAACATCTCCAATCGAAAATCAAATCAAGAGTCGGCTTTCTATTCCGTAACAAAGCCTCCTTCACTCACGCTGCCAAGCTTACCCTAGTAAAACGGACTATCCTACCGATCCTCGACTTTGGCGATGTCATCTACAAAATTGCTTCCAACACTCTTCTCAGCAAACTGCATGCAGTTTATCACAGTGCCATCCATTTTGTCACTAAAGCACCTTATACTACCCACCACTGCGACTTGTATGCTCTAGTCGGCTGGCCCTCGCTACATATTCGTCGCAAGACCCACTGGCTCCAGGTCGTCTACAAGGCCATGCTAGGTAAAGCTCCGCCTTATCTCAGTTCACTGGTCACGATGGCAACACCCATCCGTAGCACGTGCTCCAGCAGGTGTATCTCACTGATCATCCCTAAAGCCAACACCTCATTCGGCCGCCTTTCGTTCCAGTACTCTGCTGCCTGTGACTGGAACGAATTGCAAAATCGCTGAAGTTGGAGACCTTTATCTCCCTCACCAACTTCAAACATCAGCTATCTGAGCAGCTAACCGATCGCTGCAGCTGTACATAATCTATTGGTAAATAGCCCACCCATTTTCACCTACCTCATCCCCACAGTTTTTATTTATTTACTTTTCTGCTCTTTTGCACACCAATATCTCTACCTGTACATGACCATTTATCAATCCAGTGTTAATCTGCAATATTGTAATTATTCGCCTACCTCCTCATGCCTTTTGCACACATTGTATATAGACTCCCTTTTTTTCTACTGTGTTATTGACTTGTTAATTGTTTACTTCATGTGTAACTCTGTGTTGTCTGTTCACACTGCTATGCTTTATCTTGGCCAGGTCGCAGTTGTAAATGAGAACTTGTTCTCAACTAGCCTACCTGGTTAAATAAAGGTGAAATAAAAATACAAATAAATAAATAAAATGACAACAGCCAGTGAAAGTGCAGAGCGCCAAATTCAAACAACAGAAATCTCATAATTACAATTCAAAAACATGTATATTATACCATTTTAAAGGTAATCTTGAAATCTCATAATTACAATTTCAAGTCAGAAAAAACATACATGATAAAATTAATATATTATGATCCATTTTAGGACAAAAGGTAATCTTGTTATTAATACCACCAAAGTGTCCGATTTCAAATAGGCTTTACGAAAAATGCAAACCATGCAATAATCTGAGAACGGCGCTCAGAAAACAAATAGATATAACCGCCATGTTGGAGTCAAAAGAAATCAAAAATAACATTATAAATATTCACTTACCTTTGATGATCTTCATCAGAATGCACTCCCAGGAATCCCAGTTCCACATTAAATGTTTGATTTGTTCGATAATGTCCATCATTTATGTCCAAATAGCTACTTTGTTTGCGCGTTTGGTACACAAAAACAATGTCACGAAGCGCGTTCACTAGTTGCAGACGAAATGTCAAAAAGTTCCGTTACTCTCCGTAGAAACATGTCAAACGATGTATGGAATCAATCTTTAGGATGTTTTTAACATAAAACTTCAAGAATATTCCAACCGGAGAATTCCTTCGTCTTCAGAAAAGCAAAGGAGCTCGAGTTACCTCTCATGTGAAATGCACATGACCAGCGAGTGACTGCTGGCAGACCTTTGACTCAATCTTCTCTCATTCTCTCCCCCTTCACAGTAGGACCCTCAAACAAGTTTCTAAAGACAGTTGACATCTAGTGGAAGCCTTAGGAAGTGCAACATAACCAATATCCCACTGTGTATTCAATAAGGGCTGAGTTGAAAATCGACCAACCTCAGATTTCCCACTTCCTGTTGGGATTTCTTCTCAGGTTTTTGCCTGCCATATGAGTTCTGTTATACTCACAGACATCATTCAAACAGTTTTAGAAACTTCAGAGTGTTTTATATCCAAAACTAATAATACTATGCATATATTAGCAGGCAGTTTACTCTGGGCACCTTTTCAACCAAGCTACTGCCTGTAGCCATAAATGAATCTAATGATCATCCCCTTTTTTATTTTTTTATTTCCGCCTTCAATGACAAACCCAAATCAAACTACCTATAGCTCAGGCCCTGAAGCAAGGATTTGCATATTCTTGGTAACATTTGAATGGAAACACTTTGACGTTTGTGGAAATATGAAAGGAATGTAGGAAAATATAACACATTCAATCTGGTAAAAGATAATACAAAGAAAAAAATCATCATCTTACCATGATCTTTGAAATGCAAGGGAAAGGCCATAATGTATTATTCCAGCCCAGGTAAATTTAGATTTTGGCCACTAGATGGCAGCAGTGTGTGCAAAGTTTCAGACTGATCTAATGAACCATTGCATTTCTGTTCAAAATGTTTTATGAAGACTAATTGGTTTATTGGTTTATTATTAACGTTTCATGTTCAAAACAGTGCACTTTCTTCAAACAATAGCATGGTATTATTTCACTGTCATAGCTACTATAAGTTGGACAGTGCAGTTAGATTAACAAGAATTTAAGCTTTCTGCCATTATCAGATATGTCTATGTCCTGGGAAATGTTCTTGTTACTTACAACCTCATGCTAATCACATTAGCCTATGTTAGCTCAACCTACCCGCAGGGGACCCACCAATCCTGAAGAAGCTCTAGACATTCCCATTCAAGCTTTTTTTATGGGTGGACCGGCGGCCCAATTGAGTGTACCCATGATTGTTCCCATGAAATTGCCATGGTCTAAGGGGCTTTGTTCCTTTTAGCAGTTATATTTCTATGGCATACTTTTTGGTGTGCTGGTGCTAATGAACAGTTACTGCAGTCCAACCATTTCACAATCATGTCAGCTTATAGTGCTAGCTGGTGAACACTCTAGATAAGCAGAGTAGTTTCAAACATTAATATGCTTGTATTCTAATGGAATGATTAGTGCTACCCTGTGAACATTTTTTGCTCTGTCTGTATCTTGCCCACTTGCTTTAGTGAAAATGTGTGTGTCACCATCGAGAAATGTCCTCGGGCCATTTTCACACATGTTCCCAGTGGAACCAAGATGATTTGAAAATGTAAAGTGTTATTTCTACTAAACACCAGCTTGTAAAGCCCATTATAAGTGTTACTCCAAATGTGGTCAGACACATCTGGGACAGTTCCCCAGAACTTCACATGTTCACCATGTCTTCACATGGAATAGGATCCAGCTAAATGTGTAGGCTACTCTCTGAAGTGAACAAGGATACACGGGAGATAGGCTGAAATATGGAATTGTTTTAAGGTGGTCATACTATGGATCATTTAGCTATTTGATTTTTTAATTTTTTATACCCCTTTAGGGATCAAAAATAAATAAATATATGATTTGATGAAATATGGATTTTGGCCTTTACTACTAAAGCCCATAGAAATACCTTCATAAATGGCAAAAAGGACTGAAAAAAAGAAATCATAACAAGGTTTTGAAGTGTCTGTCCTAAATCTAGGAGAAAAACAAAACACTCAGGAAATATATAACTACAGTACCAGTCAAAAGTTTGGACACACCTACTCGTTGAAGAGTTTCTTTTTTTTTTACAATTTTCTACATTGTAGTTTTTATGTCTTCACTGTTATTCTATGAAATAACATATGGAATCATATAGTAACCAAAATAAATGTGAAACAAATCAAATTATATTTGAGATTCTTCAAAGTAGCACCCCTTTGCCTTGATGACAGCTTTGCACACTCTTGGCATTCTCTCAACCAGCTTCATGGGGTAGTCATCTGGAATTCATTTCAATTAACAGGTGTGCCTTGTTAAAAGTGAATTTCTTTCCTTCTTAATGTGTTTGAGCAAATCAGTTGTGTTGTGACAAGGTAGGGGTGGTATACAGAAGATAGCCCTATTTGGTGAAATACCAAGTCTATATTATGGGAAGAACAGCTCACATATGCATTTCTAATCACTTCTAAAAACCTGTTTTCACTCTGTCATTATGGGGTATTGTGTGTAGATTGATGAGGGAGAAGAAACGATTTATTCAATTTTAGAATAAGGCAGTAAAGTAACTTAATGTGGAAAAAGTGAAGCGTTCCGAATACTTTCAGAATGCACTGTACATGTGAAACCAGCAGCCGGATTGGACCACACAGAATAGGTATTGAAAGGAATCCACATACAAATATTAGGAGAATTACAGTCTTGTCAGACAATTTCTATTAATATTTTATCCGTCAAATTGGGCACCAATGATGACAAGGCCATTCTGTGTACAAATACATCCTCTTCAATTTCAGATCGCCCAAAATAAAGTAGTATTCAAACCGTCGCTTTCAGTTAGGGTGACAGTTCCCATAGTAGAGAAGACAGAGTACAGAACATATAGGGTACAGAACATATAGAGTACAGTTCCCATAGTAGAGAAGACAGAGTACAGAACATATAGAGTACAGAACATATAGAGTACAGTTCCCATAGTAGAGAAGACATAGTACAGAACATATAGAGTACAGAACATATAGAGTACAGTTCCCATAGTAGAGAAGACAGAGTACAGAACATATAGAGTACAGTTCCCATAGTAGAGAAGACAGAGTACAGAACATATAGAGTACAGAACATATAGAGTACAGTTCCCATAGTAGAGAAGACAGAGTACAGAACATGTAGAGTACAGAACATATAGAGTACAGTTCCCATAGTAGAGAAGACAGAGTACAGAACATATAGAGTACAAAACATATAGAGTACAGTTGCCATAGTAGAGAAGACAGAGTACAGAACGTATAGAGTACAGAACATATAGAGTACAGTTCCCATAGTAGAGAAGACAGAGTACAGAACATATAGAGTACAGAAGACAGAGTACAGAACATATAGAGTACAGAACATATAGAGTATAGAACATATAGAGTATGGAACATATAGAGTATAGAACATATAGAGTAGAGAAGACAGAGTAGAGAAGATATAGAGTAGAGAAGACAGAATACAGAGTAGAGAAGAGAAGACAGAAGACAGAGTAGAGAAGACAAAAGACAGAGTAGAGAACATATAGAGTATAGAACATATAGAGTATAGAACATATAGCGTATAGAACATATAGAGTATAGACCATATAGAGTATAGAACATATAGAGTATAGAACATATATAGTATAGAACATATATAGTTTAGAACATATAGAGTAGAGAAGACAGAGTAGAGAAGATATAGAGTAGAGAAGACAGAATACAGAGTAGAGAAGACTGAAGACAGAGTAGAGAAGAGAAGACAGAAGACAGAGTAGAGAAGACAGAAGACAGAGTAGAGAACATATAGAGTATAGAACATATAGCGTATAGAACGTATAGAGTATATAACATATAGAGTATAGAACATAGAGTATAGAACATATATAGTATAGAACATATAGAGTAGAGAAGACAGAGTAGAGAAGATATAGAGTAGAGAAGACAGAAGACAGAGTAGAGAAGAGAAGACAGAAGACAGAAGACAGAGTAGAGAAGACAGAAGACAGAGTAGATAAGACAGAAGACAGAAGACAGAGTAGAGAAGACAGAAGACAGAGTAGAGAAGACAGAAGACAGAGTAGAGTAGAGAAGACAGAAGACAGAGTAGAGAAGACAGACAACAGAGTAGAGAAGACAGAGTAGAGAAGATATAGAGTAGAGAAGACAGAAGACAGAGTAGAGAAGAGAAGACAGAAGACAGAGTAGAGAAGACAGAGTAGAGAAGACAGAGTAGAGAAGAGAAGACAGAAGACAGAGTATAGAACATATAGAGTATATAACATATAGAGTATAGAACATATAGAGTATATAACATATAGAGTATAGAAGATATAGAGTTTAGAAGATATAGAGTATAGAACGTATAGAGTATAGAAGATATAGAGTATAGAACATATAGAGTATAGAACATATAGAGTATATAACATATAGAGTATTCAAGATGTAGAGTATAGAAGATAGAGTAGAGAAGATATAGAGTAGAGAAGATATAGATTAGAGAAGATATAAAGTAGAGAAGATATAGAGTAGAGAAGATATAGAGTAGAGAATATACAGAGTAGAGAAGACAGATAGAGAAGACAGAGAAGAGAAGACATAGAAGACAGAGTATAGAATATATAGAGTAGAGTAGAGAAGACAGAAGACATAGAGTAGAAGAAGACAGAAGACATGGAGTAGAGAAGACATAGAGTAGAGAAGATATAGAGTAGAGAAGACAGAGTAGTGAGGTCAGAGTAGAGAAGAAAGACATAGAAGACAGAGTAGAGAAGACAGAGTAGAGAAGACATAGAGTAGAGAGGCCAGAGTAGAGAAGAGAGGACAGAAGACAGAAGACAGAGTAGAGAAGACAGAAGACAGAGTAGAGAAGACAGAAGACAGAAGACAGAGTAGAGAAGACAGAAGACAGAGTAGAGAAGACAGAAGACAGAGTAGAGTAGAGAAGACAGAAGACAGAGTAGAGAAGACAGACAACAGAGTAGAGAAGACAGAGTAGAGAAGATATAGAGTAGAGAAGACAGAAGACAGAGTAGAGAAGAGAAGACAGAAGACAGAGTAGAGAAGACAGAGTAGAAGACAGAGTAGAAGAGAAGACAGAAGACAGAGTATAGAACATATAGAGTATATAACATATAGAGTATAGAACATATAGAGTATATAACATATAGAGTATAGAAGATATAGAGTTTAGAAGATATAGAGTATAGAACGTATAGAGTATAGAACATATAGAGTATATAACATATAGAGTATTCAAGATGTAGAGTATAGAAGATAGAGTAGAGAAGATATAGAGTAGAGAAGATATAGATTAGAGAAGATATAAAGTAGAGAAGATATAGAGTAGAGAAGATATAGAGTAGAGAATATACAGAGTAGAGAAGACAGAGTAGAGAAGACAGTGTAGAGAAGAGAAGACATAGAAGACAGAGTATAGAATATATAGAGTAGAGAAGATATAGAGTAGAGAAGACATAGAGTAGAGAAGACATAGAGTAGAGAAGACATGGAGTAGAGAAGACATAGAGTAGAGAAGATATAGAGTAGAGAAGACAGAGTAGAGAGGTCAGAGTAGAGAAGAAAGACATAGAAGACAGAGTAGAGAAGACAGAGTAGAGAAGAGAGGACATAGAGCAGAGAGGCCAGAGTAGAGAAGACATGGAGCTGTCAGTCAGTGGCATGTCTCTGTGTCGCATGGCAGCTCAGTTCTGGCCTAGATAACCTTACTAGAAACCTCACCGTCAGCCATAATGGAGGGAAAAGGAGGGAAGAGATAGAGAGGAGGAATCTCTTAAACAGAACACAAATCAGCCAATCGTTAGGCCTGTCCATTGATCGGAGCCATAATGAGTTTGGTGTTTAGGGTACAGAATGCAACACACACATACACAAAGTGAGGGGCCCCGACCAACAGCGCTCGTCGTTCTCCATTCCCGCCACTCCGGCTGCCTTGGTTGCGTAATTCATCTAGAACAACGCTATCGATTTTTCATTCTGCACAATTGCAGGTGCTTTTTGGGATGTCCACTACACCTCTCTCAGGAATATAAATATCTCTCTCCTGAAGTGTGGAGTGGAGGCAACATGAGGTAGGGACCGGAATAGGCCAGTTCTCTCCATTGAGCCATTGAGCTTTAAAGCGTTATAAGACATCATATAACGGAGATAATTAACTTAGGAAACAACATTGATTTTGGTGGAAAGATGAAAAAAACTATTTTTGAAACGTAACATACCGAAAATAGCACCAGGCTTCGTCGTACAAACCAGACAGGAAGTCCCCCGCTCATTCCAGTTCCACTATATTACAGTACACAGCCATACAGCAGGTAGCCGTCACTCCTTTTGTCATTTATATGTTTTTATTTAACCTTTATTTAACTAGGCAAGTCAGTTAAGAACAAATTCTTATTTATAATGACGCCCCACCAAAAGGCAAAAGGCCTCCTGCGGGGAGGGGGATTGGAATCAATTATAAAAAATCAAATAAAAACATAGGACAAAACACACATCATGACAAGAGAGACACCACAACACTACATAAAGAGACCTAAGACAACAGCAGGGCATAGCAGCAACACATGACAACAGAGCATGGTAGCAATACAACATGACAACAACATGGTAGCATCACAATATGGTAGCAGCACAAAACATGTTACAAACATTATTGTGCACAGACAACAGCACAAAGGGCAAGAAGGTAGAGACAACAATACACACGAAACAGACACAATTGTCAGTAAGCGTGTCCATGATTGAGTCTTTCAATGAAGAGATTGAGATAAAATGGTCCAGTTTGAGTGTTTGTTGCAACTCGTTCCAGTCTCTAGCTGCAGCGAACTAAAAAGAGGAGCGACCCAGGGATATGTGTGCTTTGGGGACCTTTAACAGAATGTGACTGGCAGATCGGGTGCTGTATGTGGAGGATGAGGGCTGCAGTAGGTATGTCAGATAGGAGAGAGTGAGGCCTAAGAGGGTTTTATGAATAAGCATCAACCAGTGGGTCTTACGACAGTTCGCTGCAGCTAGCGACTGGAACGAGCTGCAAGAAACACTCAAACTGGACAGTTTTATCTCAATCTCTTCATTCAAAAACTCAATCATGGACACTCTTACTGACAGTTCTGGTTGCTTTGCGTGATGTATTGTTGTCTCTACCGTCTTGCCTTTGTGCTGTTGTCTGTGCCCAATAATTTGTGTACCATGTTGTGTGCTGCTACCATGTTGTGTTGCTATCATGTTGTTGTCATGTTGTGTTGCTACCATGCTGTTTTGTCATGTGTTGCTGCCATGCTATGTTGTTGTCTTAGGTCTCTCTTTATGCAGTGTTGTGTTGTCTCTCTGGTCGGGATGTGTGTTTTGTCCTATGTTTATATTATATGTTTATGTTTAATCCCAGGCCCCGTCTCCGCAGGAGGCCTTTTGGTAGACCGTCATTGTAAATAAGAATTTGTTCTTAACTGACTTGCCTAGTTAAAATAAATGTCTCAGTTATGACCAACACATCTGGATTGGAGCTGTGAACACACACTTTCATTTGATACATTTTTAGGTAATAAGCTTCTAGTGTTAATGTGCAGAAAACCCAGGCTTTTACGAGAGCAGAAATCAGTGAAGCAGATATCAGAGAACAAATCGGAATTGGTGCTAGCAATAGTTGGTGCTAGCAATGGGCCAGGGTACATGCACATTTCCAAATATCATCAGCAGTAATACAACCAGGGCACTGCAGAGGACAGGCAGAGCTCCTCAGTGTTGATGTATACCATTTGAATGTGTATTGGGGGGCAGCGGTCTAAGGCACCACATCAGTGTCACCGCAGTTCCTGGTTTGAATCCAGGCTGCATCACATTCGGCCGTGATTGGGAGCACAATTGGCCCAGCGTCGTCCGGGGTTGGCCGGGGTAGGCCGTCATTGTAAATAAGAATTTGTTCTTACCTGACTTGCATATTTCAATAAAGGTTAAATAATTTTTTTTTAAATTATGGCAACAAGATCATATTGCGCAGCAATTGCATCAGGTAACATGAATACAAAGCCGGCGAGAGGTGGTTAGAATAGGATGGGAGGCCAAGAGTCCGTGTAACCAATAGAGTCAGAGTCCCGAGTGTGGGAACAGACAAGCAAGTTCATAGTCAACAAAGCACGGAGGAGTCATGAGGCAAATAGCATAACTCACCAGAGGAAAATAAAACGACTTGGGGCCAGCCATTTTGAGTTCATAACCATTCACCCCCAACAGTGCGTGTGTGCTGCAGGCGAGTGAAAGCTCAGGAGAGAGGGGGGAGTGTGGTAAACGACAGACGTTAAACAGATCGCCAGTTGGAATCCAATCAGCAGTGCAGCAGGCCATGGGAGTAGGTGTCACACCCACTTGGGAGAAGTTTTTTTTGGGAGTCAGATTCCTTGTGAGCTTCATGAGGTGAAAATAAAGAGGTTTGTTTTCCTTTCTTCCACGGAACACTAGTGTCAGCCTCCTGGGCCCGCCATAAATCACAGTCTAAGGGAGTCGTGGTACAGGGAGAGACCCCTGGTATACAGACACAATACTCTCATCGCTCCATGCACTTCTGGGACACGGCAGACACCTCCTTCATCATGATTATGCGTGCTCTCTTCATGCTAAAAACAGACTTCCTGGTTCATAGTTACAGTTACCGGTGGCGTTATTGCTGGGCGGATGGTCGTGGTCAACTGTCAACTGTCCAGGTAGTGTGAAACAGCATTTCTATTTTTGGCGAAGTTATGTGATTTTTAGTTGCTGCTGTTGAGCGGTCAAAATGCTGTGGTGCTTTTGCCACTCAAATGCAATCAAATGACATTAGCTTTGTCTGTCGGTGTGCACTTTTCCGTTCAAAATGCTATGCCCTGAGATAAACCATTCTCAAAAGTTCTCCTTTTAAAAAATGTAATGGGTATTTATTTTGCATTATTCTTCAATTATTAATTTTTACTTGTAGATACAGTAATGGAAGATGTTGTTTTATCCTGATCTGGTAACCCAGTGGTTCCTAAACTTGTTTATGCTTTGACCATTCCTAAAGATTTTGGGACTTTCAGTGATCCGAGAAAAATAAAAATTACAGCACATCTATTGCCACAGCCCAAAAATATGAATCAACCACAGGTAGTCCTCCAATGGCCCCGATCCGCCTTTTCGAATCCACAGTTTCCTGTAAACACACTGCTGAGTATGGAAACTGCAGCAGTATAGATAACTAGATAGTGGACGGTCAGGAAAGAGATAATCCAGAGTGAAGCACGGGGCCCAGGCCACTGTGTCTAGGGGCCAATCGGACGCTGTCTGTCAAAGTGGAGACAGCCCGATCGGCCAGCACCACGCACTGATAGCTCACAGCTCACTCTGCCCCACCCGGAGGTGTCCATGGCGAGAGGGCACAGCAGGTAGCCATGCCAATGAGCACTGCCAAGGTCCCAGCGTCAGGTCATATCATATTTACCCAGGCCCTGACATCACTGGCCCAGAATCCTGTGCAGCCAAGCATATTTGTTTATTCACCAGTAGTGTGGGTGGTGTGGGTGGTCAGAAGTAATATGGGGATTATAATGCATGAATATAGGCAACTAACTGTTGTGACCAATGACGCATCCGCAGAGTGGAAATCAGGATATATATGCAATAATAGCAAGTGATGATGATGGTGATGAGGATGTCACAGTAACGCTAATTCGTCTACATAAGAATAGCTACAACTGTACTTTTAACCTTGAGTGCTGTGTATAGTAGTTGTAAGTATAAAGGAGTTGCCACTGTCTTCTACACCATCATCTGTCCAGACACCATCCAGACCAGTCATGTCTTGTCAGTCCTTCAGTGGATTACATAGCGGACCCAAAAGAGCCGTGTTGAAGCCCGAGTCAGACGGCTACGGATAAAAATACGACCCAAAACACATTACGGCGCTCGGATATTGGACAATCAACACAAAGGAAATATTTACACCCCCCTGACATCAGGAATCTCCCCCCCCACACACCTGAAGGCTCCCAGAGGATGTTTTACCATCAACCGTGGGGTTGTTGACGGATATTAGAGCAGGCAGCCTCCGCAGAGAAACCCCTCAGATTCCAACTAGGTAAATACCTGTAAGGGGCTCTCCCGGACGACAGCGCTAACGCGTTCTACATAATCTGATGTTCTCCCGAACACGGATAGAGATGACAGAAAAATCCAGAAAGGCATCATGTACAGAAGTGTAACAAGATTATTCACTCTTTGGCACGGAAGATGGTGGGTAGACGTTGTGGCCAGTCACCGTGAGAGGAAACTTTAACATTTAGAATCGGACTGTGAGTGATTTATCAGCGTTGACCTTTAGAGATATTGGCTGTTGGTTTAATTTTATGTCACTCTCAGGCTACAGTCACGGTGGAAAACAGGTCATTCTATTCCAAATCAGGTTTTTGGGGAGTTGAAAGGGCTGACTGTATGTGAAACTAAGCTGCTAGTACTTTGTATCTACCGTGTGATCAGCTGTATTTTTAATTATATAAATCTGGGCAAATATTTATCTACCTCAATGGAGATATGGTGGAATGACTGTTTTTTATTAAAATAATGTTTGCTGATCTTGATTTCACAAGCGAGGTCTGGAATCTGGTTTGTCATCTTTGTGAGTCAGTGGAGGCTGCTGAGGAGAGAACGGATCGTAAAAATGGCCGGAACGGAGCAAATCAAATGGCATCAAACACCTGGAAACCATGTGTTTAATGTGTTTGATACTGTTCCACTGATTCCCCTCCAGCCCATCCTCCCCAATTAAGGTGCCACCAACCTCCTGGGGTGTGAGTATACATTGTTTAAATGGCATGGTGAAGAACCTGGCCACTGACACACAGGGAATATAGAACCCCTAATCCCAAACCTCACTTCACTGAATAGACTTCATAGGCTAATCTGCCACATTGGGAGACACAGGAGTTTATGTCCCCTGGTCCCCAGAGTCAATATAAACTATATAGTGCATTCCTCTCCTTACACTTTCTCATCTTTCTACCCCTCCATTTCTGTCAATGTTGAACTCTCTCCTACTGTGTATCACTCATCTATCTGTTTGTCCATCCATCCATACTTTCACCCATTCAACCATCCCTTCAAACCCATAATGTTTTCCAATCTCCCATTGACTCATCCCTCCCTCAATCCACGTACCTGTCTTTTTATTTTACCTTCACTTAACTTAGCAAGTCAGTTAAATATTAACAACAAAAAATTTTTTCAATGATGGCCTGGGAACAGTGGGTTAACTGTCTTGTCCAGGGGCAGAACTACAGATTTTATGCCTTGCCAGCTCGGGGATTTGATCTTGCAACCTTTCGGTTACTAGTCCAACACTCTAACCACTTGGCAACCTGCCGCTACCTGCCGTCTATTTCTCTTAACTCTCTCCCTACTATTGTCTGTTTCACCATACAGATGTAGGATCTTAATTCGAGCCAGTTTGCTACAGCAAGAAAATAATCCTGCAGCAACAGAAAATGTAAAGTATTATGTGGATTAGAATAAATGTGCATTTTGTGTAGGGGTTGATACATTTTCTGTTAGGGCAAATCAAGTCTGACATTTAAAAAAAAGGAAATTACAAACTTTAGAAGCCTTTTTAAACCTTGAATATACTACAAGTTTGCATTTCCTGATGTGCAGGAAAATTCTCATCAACAAAAGAGTGATCAAATTAAGACCCTACTATCTGTACATCCATGTAGACCCTTCCTTTTTTCCCCTTCTCTCCATTTTTCCCATACCCCCTTTCCTCGTTTACCTAGCACCTGTCTCTCTCTTGTATCTCCCTCTCTTGCTCTCTCTCCCTATCTTACTCCCCCTCTCCCACTCATCATAACCTCTTCTCTCTGATAACACTCAAGTGGGTCTCTGCAGCTCTTGTTCAGTCTCCTCACGCTATGGGTGGAATCAGATGTTTACCCTCACCACTGCTGATGAATGAATCATTTCCTAGTCATCAGAAAGCAACGTTGTTTAGAATCATCCCACCACATCCTTTGGGGGTGTTTTGATCGCCTGCTTGTGCAATTACAGTACATTCATTAGGATCCTTATGTGAGACAAGAGAAGAACACAGAGACAAGCAGTGAGAATGTTTGAGTTCTCATCTGAGTATGTTATTCGATTTCTGAAATCCTATTTACCAGATTTTTTCGAGACTGAGTTGGTGGGGTTGGAGGCGAGTTGACAGGGAACTACTTCAAAGTGTGCCAAAGTGCAGTAAAAAAGGTCTTCGATGGCTTTGAACGCCGGGGTTGACTTTTTTGGTTGGAAATGCACTGGTACGGCACATTATAATTTCAAACTGTATATTGCCAGCCAAATGTCTGGGATTGTACTGGGATTTATAGTCCCTAGGCAGGCAACGCTGTCAACTGGAAGCTAAAAGTGTTAAAGGGGAATTTCACCCTGGGGGAATCTTGTTTTCATCATGGCTGAGGCATTTCTAGGACAGTGAGATGTGTTTCACACATAATTGCCCAGGAGGAAGGCAGGTCAGGGCTTGGCTCGCTGAATGATACACCCTATGAATGCTTCCGGTGTATTGATGGGGAGGAGAGGTCTAAAAATACATGTAGTCCCACTTTTTGGCATTTTGCGAAGGCTCTATGTTATATTGATGGCACTATACGTTTTTGTGGGTGTACACTGCATATGGCTGTCCATTAGAGGACTTTCTGCAAGGTTCCTATGGGCGGATTCATTAGTAAATATACAAGCAGACACATTTTTTCCGGTCTCTGAAAGAAGACAACTTGTGTTGTTGCTCTGGCCCCATTCCATCTCCCAAGGCAGGCTTTTTATAAGGACTAACAACAATGCTTCAGGCAAAACTGAAAGGACCGTCCAGAACGCAATTGCTTCAAGTGATTCCTCTCATCAACACGAATTTGAGGAAGGAGCATTTATCAGCTACATGGTGACATTCAACCATACATATTTCAACTTAAATATAGCGAAGAGAATTCGAAAACAAAGAGTTGGATTAGGCTAAAAAAAATATATACAATGTGATTTTCTGGATTTTTTTTCTAATTTTGTCTATCATAGTTGAAGTGTACCTATGATGAAAATTACTGTCACGCCTTGGTCTTAGTATTTTTGTGTTTTAGTTTATTTGTTGGTCAGGCCAGGGTATGACATGGGTTTATGTTGTATTTCGTATTGGGGTTTTGTTGGTATTGGGATTTGCGGCTGAGTAGGGGTGTTGCATAGGTTTGGCTGCCTGAGGCGGTTCTCAATCAGAGTCAGGTGATTCTCGTTGTCTCTGATTGGGAACCGTATTTAGGTAGCCTGGGTTTCACTTTGTATTTTGTGGGTGATTGTTCCTGTCTCTGTGTAGTTTCACCAGATAGGCTGTAATTAGGTTTCACGTTCCGTTTTGTTGTTTTTTGTATTTGTATCAGTTATTTCATGTACCGCGTTTGTACCATTAAAAAACATGAGTAACCAACACGCTGCATTTCGGTCCGACTTTCTTGCGACAAACGAAGAACGCCGTTACAGAATCACCCACCACACTCGGACCGAGCAGCGTGTTAACAGGCAGCAACAGCTGGAGCAGCAAAGGGAGGAGGAATTATTCGGAGTATGGACATGGCAAGACGTGTTGGATGGTAAAGGTTGTTACACTTGGGAGGAGATATTGGCCGGAAGAGATCGCCTCCCATGGGAACAGGTGGAGGCAGTAAGGAGAGCAGAGGCAGCCGGAGATAGGAGCCGACGATATGGGGGAACACGGTTCGCAAGGAAGCCCGAAAAGCAGCCCCCAAAAAATTATTGGGGGGGGGCTTAAAGGGAGTATGGCTATGCCAGGTAGGAGACCTGCGCAAACTCCCTGTGCTCACCGTTGGGCTAGAGAGACCGGGCAGGCACCGTGTTATGCTATGGAGCGCACGGTGTTTCCAGTGCGGGTGCATAGCCCGGTGCAGCACATACCAGCCCTTCGTATTGGCCGGGCTAGAGTGGGCATCGAGCCAGGTAAGCTTGGGCAGGCTCGGTGCTCAAGAGCTCCAGTGCGCCTGCACGGTCCGGTCTATCCAGAGCCAACTCCACACACCAGTCCTCCGGTAGCAGCCCCCCGCACCAGGCTTCCTGTGCGTGTCCTCAATCCTGTAGCACCAGTTCCAGCACCACGCACCAGGCCTTCAGTGCGCCTCGTCGGTTCAGCGCAGCCAGCGCTTTTCTCCTCTCCTGCGCTGCTGGAGTCTCCCGCCTGTTTAGCGCAGCCAGAGCCTTTCTCCTCTCCTGCGCTGTCGGAGTCTCCCGCCTATTCAGGGCTGTCGGAGCCTTTCTCCTCTCCAGCGCTGCCGGAGCCTCCTGCCTGTTCGGAGCAGCCAGAGCTGCCAGTCTGCATGGAGCAGCTAGAGCTGCCAGTCTGCATGGAGCAGCCAGAGCTGTCAGTCTGCTTGGAGCAGCCAGAGCTGCCAGTCTGCATGGAGCTGCCAGTCTGCATGGAGCTGCCAGTCTGCAAGGAGCTGCCAGTCTGCAAGGAGCTGCCAGTCTGCAAGAGCTGCCAGTCTGCAAGGAGCTGCCAGTCGGCAAGGAGCTGCCAAAGCTGTCAGTCTGCATGGAACAGTCAGAGCTGTCAGTCTGCAAGAAGCCACCAGAGCTGTCAATCTGCATGGAGCCGCCAGTCAGCATGGAGCTGCCAGTCTGCAAGGAGCTGCCAGTCTGCATGGAGCAGCCAGAGCTGCCAGTCTGCATGGAGCAGCTAGAGCTGCCAGTCTGCATGGAGCTGCCAGTCTGCATGGAGCAGCTAGAGCTGCCAGTCTGCATGGAGCTGCCAGTCTGCAAGGAGCTGCCAGTCTGCAAGCAGCTGCCAGTCTGCAAGGAGCTGCCAGTCTGCATGGAGTTGCCAGTCTGCATGGAGCTGCCAGTCTGCAAGGAGCTGTCAGTCTGCAAGAGCTGCCAGTCTGCAAGGAGCTGCCAGTCGGCAAGGAGCTGCCAAAGCTGTCAGTCTGCATGGAACAGTCAGAGCTGTCAGTCTGCAAGAAGCCGCCAGAGCTGTCAATCTGCATGGAGCAGCCAGAGCCGCCAGTCAGCATGGAGCAGCCAGAGCCGTCAGTCAGCATGAAGCAGCCAGAGCCGTCAGTCTGCCAGGATCCGCCAGTCGACCAGACTCTTCCAGATCTGCCAGTCAGCCAGACTCTTCCAGATCTGCCAGTCTGCCAGACTCTTCCAGATCTGCCAGTCTGCCAGACTCTTCCAGATCTGCCAGTCAGCCAGACTCTTCCAGATCTGCCAGTCAGCCAGACTCTTCCAGATCTGCCAGTCAGCCAGACTCTTCC
This sequence comes from Oncorhynchus masou masou, assembly GCF_036934945.1. Classification (NCBI taxonomy): domain Eukaryota; kingdom Metazoa; phylum Chordata; class Actinopteri; order Salmoniformes; family Salmonidae; genus Oncorhynchus; species Oncorhynchus masou. Next base: position 92,130,411 of record NC_088242.1, read on the forward strand.
AGATCTGCCAGTCAACCAGACTCTTCCAGATCTGCCAGTCAACCAGACTCTTCCAGATCTGCCAGTCAACCAGACTCTTCCAGATCTGCTAGTCAACCAGACTCTTCCAGATCTGCTAGTCAACCAGACTCTTCCAGATCTGCTCGTCAACCAGACTCTTCCAGACATGCTCGTCAACCAGACTCTTCCAGATCCGCTAGTCAACCAGACTCTTGCAGATCCGCCAGTCAGCCAGGATCTGCCGGATTCAACTGCCTGGCTGGGCTTCCTCTCAGTACTGGGCTTCCTCTCAGTACTGGGCTTCCTCTCAGTGCTGGGCTTTCTCTCAGTACTGGGCTGCCCCTCAGTCCCGAGCTGCCCCTCAGTCCCGAGCTGCCCCTCAGTCCCGAGCTGCGCCTCAGTCCCGAGCTGCCCCTCAATCCCGAGCTTCCCCTCAGTCCCGAGCTTCCCCTCAGTCCCGAGCTGCCTCAGTCCCGAGCTGCCCCTCAGTCACGAGCTGCTCCTCAGTTCAGTGGGGTTCTGGGTGAGGACTATTAGGCCATGGTCGGCGGCGAGGGTGGATCATCCCAGGATGCGAAGGGGAGGAACTATGACATTTATGGAGTGGGGTCCACGTCCCGAGCCAGAACCGCCACCATGGACAGACACCCACCCGGACCCTCCCAATGGTTTTGAGGTGCGTCCGGGAGTCCGCACCTTAGGGGGCGGGAATTCTGTCATGCCTTGGTCTTAGTATTTTTGTGTTTTAGTTTATTTGTTGGTCAGGCCAGGGTGTGACATTGGTTTATGTTGTATTTCGTATTGGGGTTTTGTTGGTATTGGGATTTGCGGCTAAGTAGGGGTGTTGCATAGGTTTGGCTGCCTGAGGCGGTTCTCAATCAGAGTCAGGTGATTATCGTTGTCTCTGATTGGGAACCGTATTTAGGTAGCCTGGGTTTCACTTTGTATTTCGTGGGTGATTGTTCCTGTCTCTGTGTAGTTTCACCAGATAGGCTGTAATTAGGTTTCACGTTCCGTTTTGCTGTTTTTTGTAGTTGTATCAGTTATTTCATGTACCGCGTTTGTTCCATTAAAAACACATGAGTAACCAACACGCTGCATTTCGGTCCGACTTTCTTGCGACAAACGAAGAACGCCGTTACAATTACAGGCCTCTCTCAACTTTTTTAAGTGGGAGAACTTGCACAATTGGTGGCTGACTAAGTACTTTTTTGCCCCACTTTGGCCAGTTGAGAACAAGTTCTCATTTCATGTTACAAGTTCAGCTACAAACGATGCTAGCAAACGTTAGCTCATATATGGAGTTGGCTAGCTAGTTAGCCTGGCGCCTGCTAACTTGTTATGCGCCACACCTCACATGTTAACAAACGTGTAACATCAGCAACTATAAATACTTTTTCAAACTAGTGTCGTGTCTTTGGCTATGCTGGATTAAGTGGTATGACATGCTATTCTATAAAATAATTTCTCTGTAATTAATATCACCTGATTGAGCTAATCATGTAAATGTAATTAACTAGAGAGTCGGGCACCAAGAAATAATATTTATAGAGCTGTTATCTTCCGAATAAACTCTTAAAGACATAGCAATATTTTACATCAATATCAGTCAATATCAATCGTCATCTTAATTCAGTCTCATCTGAAAGTTGTAAATTATTTTATCTGCACAAACCCTGGCTGACAAGTTGAACCAGCAATACAAAATTGGGTTTAATTATTTATTTACTAAATACCTAACTAAGCACACAGAATTACACATACACACCATTAATCATAACTTGATTACAAATTACGTTATAAAGGAAAACGTCCCTGGCGGGCGGAACAGATATGACAGCTTGTTACACAAAGAAAGGGGGCTGGGTTGAGTGAAGGAGCGGGAAGACTGAGGAACAATGGCGAAGCTGTGCTATCGTAAATACAGTATCTTAGGCATTCTAAATTATCGCCCATTTGGAAAAGGAAAATGCAATAAATATTTACTCTGAGCTGTGCTTCAGTAGGTGGTAGATGGAAGGCCGTGTTGCCAAACCGAGTCCTTTGTTCTTTGAAGAATGTCTCTGGTGGTCAATTGCATACATTGTAGTAACATCGCTATGTGGTAGATGGGATACTCTGTGTTACGGATACAGGTATCCTGTGTGTGTGTGTATGTATCCTGTGTTTGCTCTCCTTCTCCCCTCACAGGTGAAAATCATCACTCAACCAATCAGTTACCAATCAATCATCAATCAGAAGACACACCTCCTCCTGTTTTCCTACCCTATCACAGTTCCTTCCCCATGGTTTAAAAACCCTGTCAGTTGTTTGCTCTGGAGCTCAATCTCTCTCTGTAAATTCCATGTCTGTAGGTCTCTGTGTTTCACTCTCTCTGTGTGTATTAACCTCTCTTTTGTTTGAGCACCTCCATAGCACTTTGTCATCACCTGTGAGTATTGTTTTGGTTATGGTGTTTGTGTTTGATTGCTGGTGGGAAAAGGGGAAACCAAGACAAGTCGCCCATGGGCATACACTGGGCATACACTACCCGTAGGTAGACTTTGTTAAATACACTAGTTAGAACTGGGCGGACCACCCACTGTATTTTTGGTTAGTTAGTTAGCTGTTAATTAAAGTAGGCTAGTCCTGCTCCCCCCATTACCGTGTGTTTTCAAATAAACCTTGAGTTTGACAGTAGATTTCAGTTGTCCTGGTTATTTCCTTCTCACTTTTACTTTGTCACAATTATAATTTGCATGAGTTATGTTACGGGTCTCATTACCATCCCCCCTAGACTGTCGGGCCAAAAGGGATTCGTAACACTCTGTCTGTTCCATCCTAACCTGCGTTTGCAGCTGCGGTTGCAAACTCAAAGGCTAGGAGGTATTACTTCTGTAGTGAATAAGAGTTCAAAGTTCATTCCATTTGCAACCAAAGCTCACGCTGATGTTGGCTTCGTTCTGTAGTTATTATCTGAACCATTCTGACCGTCGTCCTACCTCCCCAGAACAGGAAGTTATGTTGTAGTCAAGGCTTTATTTAGGAAGGGAGAAAAGGGGTGCGTTTCACAGTTTACAACCTCTCTCTTCACGTGGGTGGGCCACTGAGTGAGCAGCCCTATCTTATGAAAACCCACATCTCACATTTTAGATGCAAAAATCACATTTCATCCCACCAAAAATGATTTCATATTCAAACATTTAAATTGAACAACAATTCCATGTGAATCCGATAACTCTGATGTGTAGACTTTCCACTGTAGAGTTTGTCATCTTATCATTGATGAGAATGTCTCAGATGACAACTAAACTGACATCACATTCATTAAGTACCACCGCATATGTTCCATTGGTCGGATTACCGGAATATAGTTAATTTCCCCCCACCTTCCGACGTTCCCCGAATCTCTATGTTAACCAAAGGTTTTGCAAATGTAACCTCAGTAGGGTAGAGAGAGGAAAAAGGAGGGAAGAGGTATTTATAACTGTCATAAACCTATCCCCCAGGCCAACGTCATGACACTAGCTATGTAACATAACTGACAAGGGTTGACATTGGTTAGGATTATGACCGTGGATGCATTTCAATCTCACAAGATAGGATTCCAAACCAATGTAAATAACAAGTATCGCATATCCAGCAAGCTACCTAGCTAGCTAAGTTTACTAGCAAACAGAGAGGAGAAACAATAATACAACAATTTACTGTTGTAGAGCTCTAAAAATGAAGCTGGTTTTACTATCGAAAATATTTGCCTAAGCATGGCTGATAGACATGGATGTAGGTAGATACTGTCTGCCTACTTACTTAGGCTTATTTGCACAGCCTGGTCACTGTGCAGAGGTTTAGGGTTATGCCATATTTCCTAGGGTATATATAGTTGTAAATGTAATCTCTATGCCTGTGCACATGTACAGTATGCATGTTCAACAAGTCTGCCATAATGTTGATGTTATTTTGGCATGGTTCAACCGTTGTTCCAACTGTACAGTAGAGTATACATTTCTCTTTTTTTTGTCTTACAGACAATATTGTGTAGTGCCTGGGCTTCTTCCCGAAGTGGGTTCTTGACACAGAAACATAATGCATTTGCTTGTGTGCCATTGTAGAAGAACTGCATGCTGTGAACTGTATCCCTCTAGAAGGATTAGACATTATGCTGGATTTCAAGCAGATGACTCATGGGGAGATGAATGGCAGTTTGATCATGGCAACACTCCTCCCACTACTTTTCAAGTATTCCCTGAACTTACTCTCTGTTTCTTTGGAATGGCAATTTCATCATGTCCACCTCTCCCATCATCTGCTGATCACCAGTTTTCTTAGCTACAGATTGTTACACCAGATAATTTGATTTAACCAAAGATATTTTGGTATCCATCCCTGGGATTTACAGGTTAGGTACTGTTTGGCGAAGCACAGGGAATTGTTGACCAACCTTAGCGATGCCATCTTTGTAAAATGTCTGTGTCCATTTGCAAGGGGTCAGTTTGAATTTAGAAAATGCTCAGTCTCCATGAAGTACTCCAACAATGTGTATGCTGCCATCTTGTCTATTTCAAGTCTCTTATCGAGACAGATCTCTGTCATCATGACATTTAGTACATTGGGGTGGACACCCACCTGTCTTGATCAATGAGAGAAGACTTGAAATAGACAAGATGTCAGCAAAAATCTTTGGGTAAACCACATTATCTGGTGTAACAATATGTAATTACAGTTCTTTGCACTTGTCTCTCCACCTGAGATACCCTCGGACACACTGAACTGTACTACACTGTTCATACAATTTGTTTTGTATGCTACCTTTACCATAACATTCTTGTTGAATTCCCAGTTATCTTAAGTTAACATTAAATAGTGTGCACTCTCCTGTATTTTATATTTTGACATAAACAAACATTCTTTGGATATTTGAATGTCGAGCATCTGTTTGATGCTACAGAGCCCTGTACATCTTATATACATATTTTCTGTGAATCCATAAGGGCAGACAAATTTCAAAGAATGATAGAAAAGATTGTATTTTATGCTGGTTCTACAGGGCTTTCCAACCCTGTTCCTGGAGAGCTACCGTCTTATAGGTATTCACTCCAACCCTAATCTAGCCCACACGATTCTAATAATTAGCTGCATTTACACAGGCAGCCCAATTCTGATATTTTTTCCATAAATTGGTCGTAATCATGTCCAAATTTTTTCAGAACTTATCTGATTGGTCAAGAGACCAATTAGTGAAAAAAATATCAGTTTTGGGCTACCTGTGTAAACGCAGCCATGGTCCTTCATCTCGCTTCGGTATACTGGCAATGGTGTGCTGGGGAAGCTGAGACTCTTAGTCCTCAAGGCGATGGGCTTGTCTTGTCAGTGGTGAACTGCCAGATGGATAAGACTCTGCCGAAACAGTGGCCCGTCGCCGGACGTACTGGATTGGGTCCTGTCGCCGGATGCGCTGGATTGGGTACTGTCACCAGACACGCAGGACTGGGTACTGTCGCCAGACGCGCTGAATTGTGTACTGTCGCCGGACACGCTGGACTGGGTACTGTCGCTGGACGCTTTGGACCGGGTACTGTCGCCAGACGCGCTGAATTGTGTACTGTCGCCGGACACGCTGGACTGGGTACTGTCGCCAGACGCTCTGGACTGCCGAGGTGCACTGTAGGCCTGGTGTGTGGTGCCGGCACTGGTGGTACCGGGCTAGGGACAGCACCTCAGGACGAGTGAGAGGAGCAGGAAGAGGGTGTACTGGACTGCCGAGGTGGACTGTAGGCCTGGTGTGTGGTACCGGTACTGGTGGTACCGGGCTGGGGACACGCACTGCAGGGCGAGTGCGAGGAGCAGGAACAAGGCATACTGGACCCTGGAGGCGCACTGGAGGCCTGGTGCGTGGTGCCGGCACTGGCCTGATGACACACACCTCAGGGCGAGTGCGGGGAGGAGGAACAGGATGTACTGGACTGTGGAGGCGCATTGGAGGTCTGGAGTGCAGAGCTGACACAACCCGTCCTGGCTGGATGTTTATTTTCACCCTGCAAATGCACTGGGCTGTGCAGACTCACCGGAGACACAGTACGCAGAACCGGCGCAGGATATCCTGGTCCAAGGAGGTGTACTGGAGACCAGGAGCGCTGAGCCGGCACCCTCCATCCTGGCTGAATGCCATTCTAGCCCGGCCAATGCGAGGAGCTGGAATAGAGCGCACCGGGCTAGAATAGGGCACTGGAGACACTGTCCACCGCAGAACACGGTGCCTGACCAATAACACACTCCCCACAGTAAGCACGAGGAGCTGGATCAGGTCTCCAACCTGACTAATGCAATCTCCTCATGTGCCTCCCCGTCCTAAATTTCTTGGGGCTGTCTCTCGGGGTTCAGTGCTAGCCGTGTACCCTCATATCGTTGCCCTTCCTCTATTCTCCGGTATTTCCCCTCGTAGTACCGCCGTTCCGCTTTCGCTGCCTCTATCTCCTCCTTAGGGCGGCGATACTCCCCCGGTTGCGTCCAGGGTCCTGCTCCTTCTAATATCTCCTCCCATGTCCATGACTGCTCCTCCTGAACATGCTGCTTGGTCCTTCATTGGTGGGTTCTTCTGTCACGGTCGTTATAATGGAAGACCAAGGCGCAGCGTGGTAAGCATACATAATTCTTTAACCTCTCTGGGCTATGTGGGATGCTAACGTCCCACCTGGCAAAAAGCCAGGGAAAATGCAGAGCGCCAAATTCAAATAAATTACTATAAAATTCAAACTTTCATGAAATCACACATGCAAGATAGCAAATTGAAGCTACACTTGTTGTGAATCCAGCCAACATGTCAGATTTCAAAAAGGCTTTTCGGCGAAAGCAAACGATGCTATTATCTGAGGATAGCACCTCCGTAAACAAAGAGAGAAACCATATTTCAAACCTGCAGGCGCGACACAAAACGCAGAAAAAAATTATATAATTCATGCCTTACCTTTGACGAGCTTCTTTTGTTGGCACTCCAATTTGTTCGATTAATTCCGTCAATATATATCCAAAATGTCCATTTATTTGGCACGTTTGATCCAGAAAAATTGTATTATTTTTTTTACATAAATAATCGATAAAAATGAAAATGGGATGATCTGTGTTCAATACAGGAAGTAAACAAAATGAAGCTAGCTTTCTGGTCACGCACCTCTATTTAACAGTACACTTAAAGTGACCCTCGTTCAAGATGGCTGTACTTCTTCATTACACAAAGGAATAACCTCAACCAATTTGCAAAGACTCTTGACATCCATTGGAAGTGATAGGAACTGCAAGAAGGTCCCTTAGAAATCTGGATTCCCAATGAAACTCATTGAAAAGAGAGTGACCTAAAAAAAATATCTGAATGGTTTGTCCTCGGGGTTTCGCATGCTAAATAGGTTTTGTTATACTCACAGACATGATTCAAACAGTTTTAGAAAAGTCAGAGTTTTCTATCCAAATGTACTAGTAATATGCATATCTTATCTTCTGGAGATGAGTAGCAGGCAGTTAAATTTGGGCATGCATTTCATCCAGACGTGAACATACTGCCCCCTGTCACCAAGAAGTTAATGAAGAAAGAACACTGAACAAACTATACAAAACAACAAAACGATCCGTGACGCTAATATGGCTAGTGTAGACAGGCAACTAAACATAGAGTAAGAACCCACAAGCTACCCAAGGAATATGGCTACCTAAATATGGTTCCCAATCAGAGACAACGATAAACAGCTGCCTCTGATTGAGAACCAATCTAGGCAACCATAGACATATAAACACCCCTTGACAATACAAAAACTAAACAAACCACCCTTGTCACACCCTGACCTAACCAAAATAATAAATAAAACAAAGATAACTAAGGTCAGGGCGTGACACTTCCAAGCTCAATTTTAAAAATATTTGCAAGTTGTTGATCAATCAGAACCCAATATATGAAAGCTGCCAAACTCATGTACAAAGTAAAATACCATTTTGGGGATGTAATAGAATTGTACAACAGTTCAAATGACTCATACTGTGTTCCCCAGATATGGAAAGTGTACTGTCTTTGTTCTGTACTGTATTTTGTCTACCTGATTGCTGTGCTGTGTCTAAGATTGACAATAAGACAGTGAATTCCATTTGGTCATTATCTGTTCTTAATATGTGAAGAATTGAAAAGGATAAGATGCTTGAAATAAGAAATGCTCCCTTTGACAATGCAGTTTTGTACTTGTCAGTGTTGATGAAACAGCTTTATATTTCTGGTAATTCTAGTTTTGAGCATTAAGTTCCTCAGAACCAGTAATACAATCTCAGTAACAAGTTATAATCATCTTATTTAGATAATTAAGGACAAAAAAGCTTGAAACAAGTGAAATGCTCCAACATAAAAACTGTCTGATAAGAAGAAATATCTTGTCAGACGAATAACAAGCATATATTGCCTTGATTTAAGATATTTAATCTTACTTAGATTTCAATTTTTGCCGTGTGTCAGCTAACTAGCATTACTAAATAGCCAGCAAGATTGCTAGCCAGCTGAGAATGGCTGAGAACCAGCTAACCAACCATAGACGATTTATACACATTCAGCATTACCACCAACACACAGAGTGAGTTAGCTATCGACAATTCTATTTTTAGTAACATAGTGTTTTCCAGATAAGGGTGGAATAGATGGCTTCTAAATTGAGATATTCCTTATTTGGTAACATTAGCTAGCTTACGTTAGCTAAAGTCAGTCAACAATAGCATTAACAAACATTACTCTGCTGAATGTAGATAGCTACCAGTCTAACAGTGATTATCATGGCAATGCCAAAATTGATTAACTGTGTGAATACCAAAAGATACAGTAGCTACCTATATGATTTAAAATGGTGAAGATAAGCCACCGGCAGAATCGTGGTGAACCTCTGGTAGGTAGAATGGTGAAAGATGACTCACTTTCGCACTTGTTTGTAATTAGCAATCACAGACACAGAACACCACACGGGCATGATGACAAACAGTGAAAAATATTATCAAAATATTATTGCATCGAGGAGTTCTGAGAGTACTGTGTTGGTTGTTCAAAGTAAACAACACCATTAGTCAAGTTTGTGGGCATGCCCACTCAATCTAGCGGGCAGTATCAGCATTCCCTGTGAATACCAGACTTTGTCGTTTCTTATGAGCAGACCAATACACAGTTGAAACTTCCCACTTCCACCAGTGAAATGAAGATATGCTAGTTCTAGCTTGCAGTTTTAGATAATTGTGATGTTTATAATAAAAATGTAATGTTGTGAAACATAGTATTGACTAGAGTGCATTTGGAAAGTATTCAGACCCCTTGACTTTTTCCTCATTTTGTTACATTACAGCCGTATTCAACAATTGATTAAATGAATGTTTTCCTCATCAATCTACACACATCTCCATAATGACAAAGTGAACACTGATTTTGAGACGTTTTTGCTAATTTATTAAAAATAAAAAGCACAAATACCATATTTACATAAGTATTCAGACCCTTAGCTATGAGACTTGATGTCGAGCTCAGGTGCATCCTGTTTCCATTGATCATCCTTGAGATGTTTCTACAACTTTATTGGAGTCCACCTGTAATAAATTCAGTTGATTTTACATGATTTGGAAAAGCACACACCTGTCTGTATAAGGTCCCAAAGTTGACATTGCATGTCAGAGCAAAAACCAAGCCATGAGGTTGAAGGAATTGTCCATAGAGCTTCGAGACAGGATTGTGTCAAGGCACAGATCTGAGGAGGAGTACCAAAAAATGTCTGCAGCATTGAAGGTCCCCCAAAAAACTGTGGCCTCCATAATTCTTAAATGGAAGTTTGGAACCACAAAGAGTCTTCCTAGAGCTGAGCAATTGGGGGAGAAGGACCTTGGTCAGAGAGGTGACCAAGAACCTGGTGGTCACTCTGAGAGCTCCAGAGTACCTCTGTGGAAATGGGAGAATCTTCCAGAAGGGCAAACATCTCTGCAGCATTCCACCAATCAGGTCTTTATGGCAGAGTGGCCAGATGGAAGCCACTCCTCAGTAAAAGGCATTTGACAGCCTGCTTGGAGTTTGCCAAAAGGCACCTAAAGACTCTCAGGCCATGAGAAACAAGATTCTCTGGTCTGATGAAACCAAGATTGAATTATTTGGCCTGATTGCCAAGCTTTACGTCTGGAGAACACCTGGCACCATCCCTACGGTGAAGCATGGTGTTGGCAGCATCATACTGTGGGAATGTTTTTCAGCGACAGGGACTGGGAGACTAGTCAGGATTGAGGGAAATGTGAACAGAGCAAAGTACAGAGAGATCTTTGATGAAAACCTGCTCAAGAGCATTCAGGAACTCAGAGTGGGGCAAAGCTTCACCTTCCAACAGGACGATGACCACCAATCTATTTTAGAATAAGGATAAAACGTAACAAAATGTGGAAAAATGCAGTGCAGGCTGGTGTTTCAGTAGTGCCTGGTAGTGTGAGGGGGGCATTCAAGGATTAGTATTAAGTCTGACTTGGGGGTGTTTCATCCAGCCCAGGGTAACGGGGCTGTACATGGACAGTATTAAATCTGACTTGGGGGTGTTTAAGCCAGCCCAGGGTGAGGGGGCTGTACAGGGACAGTATTAAATCTGACTTGGGGGAGTTTAAGCCAGCCCAGGGTGAGGGGGCTGTACAGGGACAGTATTAAATCTGACTTGGGGGTGTTTCAGCCAGCCCAGGGTGAGGGGGCTGTACAGGGACAGTATTAAATCTGACTTGGGGGTGTTTAAGCCAGAACAGGGTGAGGGGGCTGTACAGGGACAGTATTAAATCTGACTTGGGGGTGTTTCAGCCAGCCCAGGGAGAGGGGGCTGTACAGGGACAGTATTTAATCTGACTTGGGGGTGTTTCAGCCAGCCCAGGGCAGGGTGAGGGGGCTGTACAGGGACAGTATTAAATCTGACTTGGGGGTGTATCATCCAGCCCAGGGCAGGGTGAGGGGGCTGTACAGGGACAGTATTAAATCTGACTTGGGGGTGTATCATCCAGCCCAGGGCAGGGTGAGGGGGCTGTACAGGGACAGTATTAAATCTGACTTGGGGGTGTTTAAGCCAGAACAGGGTGAGGGGGCTGTACAGGGACAGTATTAAATCTGACTTGGGGGTGTTTCAGCCAGCCCAGGGAGAGGGCTGTACAGGGACAGTATTAAATCTGACTTGGGGGTGTTTCAGCCAGCCCAGGGTGAGGGGGCTGTACAGGGACAGTATTAAATCTGACTTGGGGGTGTTTCAGCCAGCCCAGGGCAGGGTGAGGGGGCTGTACAGGGACAGTATTAAATCTGACTTGGGGGTGTTTCATCCAGCCCAGGGTGAGGGGGCTGAACAGGGACAGTATTAAATCTGACTTGGGGGAGTTTCAGCCAGCCCAGGGAGAGGGGGCTGTACAGGGACAGTATTAAATCTGACTTGGGGGTGTTTCATCCAGCCAGGGGCAGGGTGAGGGGGCTGAACAGGGACAGTATTAAATCTGACTTGGTGGTGTTTCAGCCAGCCAAAGGTGAGGGGGCTGTACAGGGACAGTATTTAATCTGACTTGGGGGTGTTTCAGCCAGCCCAGGGTGAGGGGGCTGTACAGGGACAGTATTAAATCTGACTTGGTGGTGTTTCAGCCAGCCAAAGGTGAGGGGGCTGTACAGGGACAGTATTTAATCTGACTTGGGGGTGTTTCAGCCAGCCCAGGGTGAGGGGGCTGTACAGGGACAGTATTAAATCTGACTTGGGGGTGTTTCAGCCAGCCAAAGGTGAGGGGGTTGTACAGGGATAGCGAGAATGTGCTTTTTGAGGTTCTTTATTCATGAAACCAACTGCATCTAACACTGGAAAGATCAATATACAGAGTGCCCAGAAATTATTTATTGAAGCCAAAGTTTCATTCAAATCTGATTATCACAACCATTCATGAGGATAGCACTATGTCCTATCATCCAAAACCACACCCAAGTGCCACCTCTCTATTGATGACAGGGAATGAACTTGATGATGGCACTGATGCAGGAGAAGTCTTTTACATGTAAACATGTAGTCCCTACTGTTGAAAAACATTCCCACAGCATGATGCTGCCAACACCATACTTCACCGTAGGGATGGTGCCAGGTTTCCTCCAGACATGAAGCTATAAAAAACGTGAATACTGAGATCAATACATTTTGTGATGTGGCGAGTAGTATGTCTGAGTAAGCAAATGGGTTTGTGATTGTGTCTGTAGTAATTGGCAGATTGATCCACACTGAAGGCGTGATATTAAAAGGAAAAGCCCACATCCAACTATTACTTTCCATTTACTTAAGATAGCAGCCTACATATATGGGACCATGCTGGCTCTTAGCTGTCTCCAAAATATCCCCAGACAGAGAAACACAGTTCCCAAAACAGGTGTCAGCTGAGAAAGAGCTAGAACGTCAAACACTGTGTACAAGAGGAGGGATGACCAACAGAATAGTATTGGTTGCCATTGAAAACTGTTACATCTGTTCCTGCCATGCCCTCTACTTGTCATCCTGTCTCCCTAACCTGCCTCCACTCCCCCAGTGCTCTCTCCCTCTTCCTCTATGTGTGTGTGTGTGTGTGTGTGTGTGGGTGGAGACAGGTCTGCTGAAGGCAGAGCGGATCCCCACCAGCTGCAACCTGTTCCATAATCAAGACCTCTACAAATACTCAGCTCTGCTACTTCCACACTGCCAGATCGAAACCTCTGCTCATTCTGTCCGCTCTGACTTTGGTCTCTGTCGCCAGTCCTACTTGTCGTCAGTCCTGCTACTCTGTCCTGGACCCCCCACTACACTGCATTCTTGGATTCCTCTCTGCTTACCAAGTCCTAACTCCCCTCCCCTCAGACTCAGCCTCCGCACCTGGCTTCCTGCAACCCGCCCGAGCTTCCCTTGGCCTGCACCCCATCTTCCCCCTGTGTTTCAAGAAATACCTTGGTTACCTCATCCCAGTATCCTTGTCTGAGTCCGCTCCGTGTGGCCTTGAGGACCTATAGGAGTGGTAGGATATTCTCCCTCATTTATTCCCCCAATCACAATAATCTTCCTCAGCCTTCACACATGCACCATAACCACCACTACATCGTCAAACCCACCCAAGACTTCCTGAGCTGGCAACAGTAGCAGCAGACTCATCATCGTTAGCACACGGGATTCCCCTGGGCCTTCCTTTTACTCATCTACAGTAAACTTCAGGTTGATTGGAAAAGCCGCAACTCTTGCTGTATAAAACCTCTAATACACCAATCGCACTTACCATCAAAAACTGCACCGCCGGACACGACCACACCGCACGTCAACTTCAACCGAATGAACATGGAGTTACAAGTCTCCTGGGTTGGGCTGATTTATGGGTGTCTTTTTAGCTCTTGAACACCCATTGAGGGGCTCCATTTTAGGATGCGTTCAATCTCACTGAGCGTTACTTTGACGCGACCCGCCTTCAGGGATGTGTAGTCTACCTCTGAGGTTGATTGGCTGGCGTGGACACCCACAGATTGGAACGGCTCAGCGAGAGATGGATTGCTATAATCTTGTTGCCCGTGCACCAGACATCAGAAAGACCAACAAAGGGTGGACGGGGTGAAGATTGCTTGGTGGGAGGTAGGTGAGGCAAGGCGGGTGCCATTGTAGGGAAAAGGAGGGGAGGGGTGTGGTGGTGGGGTTTCGGTGAGGGCGTAGATAAATTGCCCTCCGTCCTCTAGATGGAGAGAGCGAGAGAGGGTGAGAGACAGACAAAGAGAAGTGGTGAAAGATGACAAGAGAGGGATGGAGAAGGAGAAAGAGATGGAGAGAGCAAGCGAGGGAGAGTGAGTGTATTACCTATCATGATTGACTACTTTGTCCTCCCGTCTTCTCCTCCTCCCACCTCTCTCTCTCTCTCTCTCTCTCTCTCTCTTTCTCCTTCATCTCCTCTAATGGATCCATGACTCCGGTCGACAGGCACCCAGACAGCACCCCAGCAGGGTACCCCGACTCACCCGCCCTGCCCAAGGGCAACACAGGCGTTTCTACAGAAGTCCTAAGAGCCCTTATAAGGAAACGTGAGGTGTTAGGAATGACTAAACAGCTCCACATCTAACATATGGAATACAAAAGCTTTATTCTTTATTTGCTTATTCTATTTGTTTGCGAATGCAGGCCACGGTCAACCTACGCTTTGTACCCAAATGAAAATGTTGAAACATATTCAACAACCCAATTCACCTCACTTCCCAAACACTCACAGTGCATGATTGGCCACATTTGGGATACATTAGGAAGAAGAGGACAGACTCATATGTTAGGTAGAAGAGAGGGGACAGACTCATATGTTAGGTAGAAGAGAGGGGACAGACTCATATGTTAGGTAGAAGAGAGGGGACAGACTCATGTGTTAGGTAGAAGAGAGGGGACAGACTCATATGTTAGGTAGAAGAGAGGGGACAGACTCATATGTTAGGAAGAAGAGAGGGGACAGACTCATATGTTAGGAAGAAGAGAGGGGACAGACTCATATGTTAGGTAGAAGAGAGGGGACAGACTCATATGTTAGGAAGAAGAGAGGGGACAGACTCATATGTTAGGAAGAAGAGAGGGGACAGACTCATATGTTAGGTAGAAGAGAGGGGACAGACTCATGTTAGGTAGAATGGAGGGGACAGACTCAAATGTTAGGTAGAAGAGAGGGGACAGACTCATATGTTAGGAAGAAGAGAGGGGACAGACTCATGTTAGGTAGAAGAGAGGGGACATACTCATATGTTAGGTAGAAGAGAGGGGACAGACTCATATGTTAGGAAGAAGAGAGGGGACAGACTCATGTTAGGTAGAATGGAGGGGACAGACTCAAATGTTAGGTAGAAGAGAGGGGACAGACTCATATGTTAGGAAGAAGAGAGGGGACAGACTCATGTGTTATGTAGAAGAGAGGGGATAGACTCATGTGTTTGGTAGAAGAGAGGGGACAAACTCATGTGTTATGTAGAAGAGAGGGGATAGACTCATGTGTTTGGTAGAAGAGAGGGGACAAACTCATGTGTTATGTAGAAGAGAGGGGACAGACTCATGTGTTATGTAGAAGAGAGGGGATAGACTTGTGTGTTAGGTAGAAGAGAAGGGACAGACTCATGTTAGGTAGAAGAGAGGGGAAAGACTCATGTGTTAGGTAGAAGAGAGGGGACAAACTCATGTGTTATGTAGAAGAGAGGGGATAGACTTGTGTGTTAGGTAGAAGAGAGGGGACAGACTCATGTTAGGTAGAAGAGAGGGGACAGACTCATGTGTTAGGTAGAAGAGAGGGGACAGACTCATGTGTTTGGAAGAAGAGAGGGGACAAACTCATGTGTTATGTAGAAGAGAGGGTACAGACTCATGTGTTATGTAGAAGAGAGGGGACAAACTCATGTGTTAGGTAGAAGAGAGGGGACAAACTCATATGTTAGGAAGAAGAGAGGGGGCTGACTCATGTGTTTGGTAGAAGAGAGGGGACATACTTGTGTGTTAGGAAGAACAGAGGGGACAGACTTGTGTGTTTGGTAGAATAGAGGGGGCAGACTAATGTGTTAGGTAGAAGAGAGGGGACAAACTCATATGTTAGGAAGAAGAGAGGGGGCAGACTCATGTGTTTGGTAGAAGAGAGGGGACAAACTCATGTGTTATGTAGAAGAGAGGGGATAGACTCATGTGTTTGGTAGAAGAGAGGGGACAAACTCATGTGTTATGTAGAAGAGAGGGGACAGACTCATGTGTTATGTAGAAGAGAGGGGATAGACTTGTGTGTTAGGTAGAAGAGAGGGGACAGACTCATGTTAGGTAGAAGAGAGGGGACAGACTCATATGTTAGGTAGAAGAGAGGGGACAGACTTGTGTGTTTGGTAGAATAGAGGGGGCAGACTAATGTGTTTGGTAGAAGAGAGGGGACAAACTCATATGTTAGGAAGAAGAGAGGGGGCAGACTCATGTGTTTGGTAGAAGAGAGGGGACAAACTCATGTGTTATGTAGAAGAGAGGGGATAGACTCATGTGTTTGGTAGAAGAGAGGGGACAAACTCATATGTTAGGTAGAAGAGAGGGGACAGACTCATATGTTAGGAAGAAGAGAGGGGACAGACTCATATGTTAGGTAGAAGAGAGGGGACAGACTCATATGTTAGGAAGAAGAGAGGGGACAGACTCATATGTTAGGAAGAAGAGAGGGGACAGACTCATATGTTAGGTAGAAGAGAGGGGACAGACTCATGTTAGGTAGAATGGAGGGGACAGACTCAAATGTTAGGTAGAAGAGAGGGGACAGACTCATATGTTAGGAAGAAGAGAGGGGACAGACTCATGTTAGGTAGAAGAGAGGGGACATACTCATATGTTAGGTAGAAGAGAGGGGACAGACTCATATGTTAGGAAGAAGAGAGGGGACAGACTCATGTTAGGTAGAATGGAGGGGACAGACTCAAATGTTAGGTAGAAGAGAGGGGACAGACTCATATGTTAGGAAGAAGAGAGGGGACAGACTCATGTTAGGTAGAAGGGAGGGGACAGACTCATATGTTAGGTAGAATAGAGGGGACAGAATCATATGTTAGGAAGAAGAGAGGGGACAGACTCATTTAATGTAGAAGGGAGGGGAAAGACTCATATGTTAGGTAGAAGAGAGGGGACAGACTCGTGTGTTAGGTAGAAGAGAGAGGACAGACTTGTGTGTTTGGAAGAAGAGAGGGGACAAACTCATGTGTTATGTAGAAGAGAGGGGATAGACTCATGTGTTTGGTAGAAGAGAGGGGACAAACTCATGTGTTATGTAGAAGAGAGGGGATAGACTCATGTGTTTGGTAGAAGAGAGGGGACAAACTCATGTGTTATGTAGAAGAGAGGGGACAGACTCATGTGTTATGTAGAAGAGAGGGGATAGACTTGTGTGTTAGGTAGAAGAGAAGGGACAGACTCATGTTAGGTAGAAGAGAGGGGAAAGACTCATGTGTTAGGTAGAAGAGAGGGGACAAACTCATGTGTTATGTAGAAGAGAGGGGATAGACTTGTGTGTTAGGTAGAAGAGAGGGGACAGACTCATGTTAGGTAGAAGAGAGGGGACAGACTCATGTGTTAGGTAGAAGAGAGGGGACAGACTCATGTGTTTGGAAGAAGAGAGGGGACAAACTCATGTGTTATGTAGAAGAGAGGGTACAGACTCATGTGTTATGTAGAAGAGAGGGGACAGACTCATGTTAGGTAGAAGAGAGGGGACAGGCTCATGTGTTAGGTAGAAGAGAGGGGACAAACTCATATGTTAGGAAGAAGAGAGGGGGCTGACTCATGTGTTTGGTAGAAGAGAGGGGACATACTTGTGTGTTAGGAAGAACAGAGGGGACAGACGTGTGTGTTTGGTAGAATAGAGGGGGCAGACTAATGTGTTAGGTAGAAGAGAGGGGACAAACTCATATGTTAGGAAGAAGAGAGGGGGCAGACTCATGTGTTTGGTAGAAGAGAGGGGACAAACTCATGTGTTATGTAGAAGAGAGGGGATAGACTCATGTGTTTGGTAGAAGAGAGGGGACAAACTCATGTGTTATGTAGAAGAGAGGGGACAGACTCATGTGTTATGTAGAAGAGAGGGGATAGACTTGTGTGTTAGGTAGAAGAGAGGGGACAGACTCATGTTAGGTAGAAGAGAGGGGACAGACTCATATGTTAGGTAGAAGAGAGGGGACAGACTTGTGTGTTTGGTAGAATAGAGGGGGCAGACTAATGTGTTTGGTAGAAGAGAGGGGACAAACTCATATGTTAGGAAGAAGAGAGGGGGCAGACTCATGTGTTTGGTAGAAGAGAGGGGACAAACTCATGTGTTATGTAGAAGAGAGGGGATAGACTCATGTGTTTGGTAGAAGAGAGGGGACAAACTCATGTGTTATGTAGAAGAGAGGGGACAGACTCATGTGTTATGTAGAAGAGAGGGGATAGACTTGTGTGTTAGGTAGAAGAGAGGGGACAGACTCATGTTAGGTAGAAGAGAGGGGACAGGCTCATGTGTTAGGTAGAAGAGAGGGGACAAACTCATATGTTAGGAAGAAGAGAGGGGGCTGACTCATGTGTTTGGTAGAAGAGAGGGGACATACTTGTGTGTTAGGTAGAAGAGAGGGGACAGACTCATGTTAGGTAGAAGAGAGGGGGCAGACTCGTGTGTTAGGTAGAAGAGGGGACAGACCCGTATGTTAGGTAGAAGAGAGGGGACAGACTCATATGTTAGGAAGAAGAGAGGAGACAGACTCATATGTTAGGTAGAAGAGAGGGGATAGACTCATGTGTTTGGAAGAGGAGAGGGGACAAACTCATATGTTAGGTAGAAGAGAGGTGACAGACTTAAATGTTAGGAAGAAGAGAGGGGACAGACTCATATGTTAGGTAGAATGGAGGGGACAGACTCAAATGTTAGGTAGAAGAGAGGGGACAGACTCGTGTGTTAGGTAGAAGAGAGGGGATAGACTCATGTGTTTGGAAGAAGAGAGGGGACAAACTCATGTGTTATGTAGAAGAAAGGGAATAGACTCATGTGTTTGGTAGAAGAGAGGGGACAAACTCATGTGTTATGTAGAAGAGAGGGGATAGACTCATGTGTTTGGTAGAAGAGAGGGGACAAACTCATGTGTTATGTAGAAGAGAGGGGACAGACTCATGTGTTATGTAGAAGAGAGGGGATAGACTTGTGTGTTAGGTAGAAGAGAAGGGACAGACTCATGTTATGTAGAAGAGAGGGGACAGACTCATGTGTTAGGTAGAATAGAGGGGACAGACTCATGTGTTTGGAAGAAGAGAGGGGACAAACTCATGTGTTATGTAGAAGATAGGGGATAGACTTGTGTGTTAGGTAGAAGAGAGGGGACATACTCATGTGTTTGGAAGAAGAGAGGGGACAAACTCATGTGTTATGTAGAAGAGAGGGGACAGACTCATGTGTTATGTAGAAGAGAGGGGACAGACTCATGTGTTAGGTAGAAGAGAGGGGACAGACTCATATGTTAGGTAGAAGAGAGGGGACAGACTCATATGTTAGGTAGAAGAGAGGGGACAGACTCGTGTGTTAGGTAGAAGAGAGGGGACAGACTCATGTGTTTGGAAGAAGAGAGGGGACAAACTCATGTGTTATGTAGAAGAGAGGGGACAAACTCATGTGTTATGTAGAAGAGAGGGGATAGACTCATGTGTTTGGTAGAAGAGAGGGGACAAACTCACGTGTTATGTAGAAGAGAGGGGATAGACTCATGTGTTTGGTAGAAGAGAGGGGACAAACTCATGTGTTATGTAGAAGAGAGGGGACAGACTCATGTGTTATGTAGAAGAGAGTGGATAGACTTGTGTGTTAGGTAGAAGAGAGGGGACAGACTCATGTGTTATGTAGAAGAGAGGGGATAGACTTGTGTGTTAGGTAGAAGAGAAGGGACAAACTCATGTTAGGTAGAAGAGAGGGGACAAACTCATATGTTTGGAAGAAGAGAGGGGACAAAGTCATGTGTTTGGAAGAAGAGAGGGGACAAACTCATGTGTTATGTAGAAGAGAGGGGATAGACTTGTGTGTTAGGTAGAAGAGAGGGGACATACTCATGTGTTTGGAAGAAGAGAGGGGACAAACTCATGTGTTATGTAGAAGAGAGGGGACAGACTCATGTGTTTGGTAGAAGAGAGGGGACAAACTCATGTGTTATGTAGAAGAGAGGGGATAGACTCATGTGTTTGGTAGAAGAGAGGGGACAAACTCATGTGTTATGTAGAAGAGAGGGGACAGACTCATGTGTTATGTAGAAGAGAGGGGATAGACTTGTGTGTTAGGTAGAAGAGAGGGGACAGACTCATGTTAGGTAGAAGAGAGGGGACAGGCTCATGTGTTAGGTAGAAGAGAGGGGACAAACTCATATGTTAGGAAGAAGAGAGGGGGCTGACTCATGTGTTTGGTAGAAGAGAGGGGACATACTTGTGTGTTAGGTAGAAGAGAGGGGACAGACTCATGTTAGGTAGAAGAGAGGGGGCAGACTCGTGTGTTAGGTAGAAGAGGGGACAGACCCGTATGTTAGGTAGAAGAGAGGGGACAGACTCATATGTTAGGTAGAATGGAGGGGACAGACTCAAATGTTAGGTAGAAGAGAGGGGACAGACTCGTGTGTTAGGTAGAAGAGAGGGGATAGACTCATGTGTTTGGAAGAAGAGAGGGGACAAACTCATGTGTTATGTAGAAGAAAGGGAATAGACTCATGTGTTTGGTAGAAGAGAGGGGACAAACTCATGTGTTATGTAGAAGAGAGGGGATAGACTCATGTGTTTGGTAGAAGAGAGGGGACAAACTCATGTGTTATGTAGAAGAGAGGGGACAGACTCATGTGTTATGTAGAAGAGAGGGGATAGACTTGTGTGTTAGGTAGAAGAGAAGGGACAGACTCATGTTAGGTAGAAGAGAGGGGAAAGACTCATGTGTTAGGTAGAATAGAGGGGACAGACTCGTGTTTGGAAGAAGAGAGGGGACAAACTCATGTGTTATGTAGAAGAGAGGGGACAGACTCATGTGTTATGTAGAAGAGAGGGGACAGACTCATGTGTTAGGTAGAAGAGAGGGGACAGACTCATATGTCAGGTAGAAGAGAGGGGACAGACTCATATGTTAGGTAGAAGAGAGGGGACAGACTCGTGTGTTAGGTAGAAGAGAGGGGACAGACTCATGTGTTTGGAAGAAGAGAGGGGACAAACTCATGTGTTATGTAGAAGAGAGGGGATAGACTCATGTGTTTTGTAGAAGAGAGGGAATAGACTCATGTGTTTGGTAGAAGAGAGGGGACAAACTCATGTGTTATGTAGAAGAGAGGGGATAGACTCATGTGTTTGGTAGAAGAGAGGGGACAAACTCATGTGTTATGTAGAAGAGAGGGGATAGACTCATGTGTTTGGTAGAAGAGAGGGGACAAACTCATGTGTTATGTAGAAGAGAGGGGACAGACTCATGTGTTATGTAGAAGAGAGGGGATAGACTTGTGTGTTAGGTAGAAGAGAGGGGACAGACTCATGTGTTATGTAGAAGAGAGGGGATAGACTTGTGTGTTAGGTAGAAGAGAAGGGACAAACTCATGTTAGGTAGAAGAGAGGGGACAAACTCATATGTTTGGAAGAAGAGAGGGGACAAAGTCATGTGTTTGGAAGAAGAGAGGGGACAAACTCATGTGTTATGTAGAAGAGAGGGGATAGACTTGTGTGTTAGGTAGAAGAGAGGGGACATACTCATGTGTTTGGAAGAAGAGAGGGGACAAACTCATGTGTTATGTAGAAGAGAGGGGACAGACTCATGTGTTTGGTAGAAGAGAGGGGACAAACTCATGTGTTATGTAGAAGAGAGGGGATAGACTCATGTGTTTGGTAGAAGAGAGGGGACAAACTCATGTGTTATGTAGAAGAGAGGGGACAGACTCATGTGTTATGTAGAAGAGAGGGGATAGACTTGTGTGTTAGGTAGAAGAGAGGGGACAGACTCATGTTAGGTAGAAGAGAGGGGACAGGCTCATGTGTTAGGTAGAAGAGAGGGGACAAACTCATATGTTAGGAAGAAAGAGAGGGGCTGACTCATGTGTTTGGTAGAAGAGAGGGGACATACTTGTGTGTTAGGTAGAAGAGAGGGGACAGACTCATGTTAGGTAGAAGAGAGGGGGCAGACTCGTGTGTTAGGTAGAAGAGGGGACAGACCTGTATGTTAGGTAGAAGAGAGGGGACAGACTCATATGTTAGGAAGAAGAGAGGAGACAGACTCATATGTTAGGTAGAAGAGAGGGGATAGACTCATGTGTTTGGAAGAGGAGAGGGGACAAACTCATATGTTAGGTAGAAGAGAGGTGACAGACTTAAATGTTAGGAAGAAGAGAGGGGACAGACTCATATGTTAGGTAGAATGGAGGGGACAGACTCAAATGTTAGGTAGAAGAGAGGGGACAGACTCATATGTTAGGAATAAGAGAGGGGACAGACTCATATTTTAGGAAGAACAGAGGGGACAGACTCATGTAATGTAGAAGGGAGGGGAAAGACTCGTATGTTAGGTAGAAGAGAAGCGACAGACTCATTTAATGTAGAAGGGAGGGGAAAGACTCATATGTTAGGTAGAAGAGAGGGGACAGACTTGTGTGTTAGGTAGAAGAGAGGGGATAGACTCATGTGTTTGGTAGAAGAGAGGGGACAAACTCATGTGTTATGTAGAAGAAAGGGAATAGACTCATGTGTTTGGTAGAAGAGAGGGGACAAACTCATGTGTTATGTAGAAGAGAGGGGATAGACTCATGTGTTTGGTAGAAGAGAGGGGACAAACTCATGTGTTATGTAGAAGAGAGGGGACAGACTCATGTGTTATGTAGAAGAGAGGGGATAGACTTGTGTGTTAGGTAGAAGAGAGGGGACAGACTCATGTTATGTAGAAGAGAGGGGAAAGACTCATGTGTTAGGTAGAAGAGAGGGGACAGACTCATGTGTTTGGAAGAAGAGAGGGGACAAAGTCATGTGTTATGTAGAAGAGAGGGGATAGACTTGTGTGTTAGGTAGAAGAGAGGGGACAGACTCATGTTAGGTAGAAGAGAGGGGACAGACTCATGTGTTAGGTAGAAGAGAGGGGACAGACTCATGTGTTAGTTAGAATAGAGGGGACAGACTCATGTGTTTGGAAGAAGAGAGGGGACAAACTCATGTGTTATGTAGAAGAGAGGGGATAGACTTGTGTGTTAGGTAGAAGAGAGGGGACATACTCATGTGTTTGGAAGAAGAGAGGGGACAAACCCATGTGTTATGTAGAAGAGAGGGGACAGACTCATGTGTTATGTAGAAGAGAGGGGACAGACTCATGTGTTAGGTAGAAGAGAGGGGACAGACTCATATGTTAGGTAGAAGAGAGGGGACAGACTCATATGTTAGGTAGAAGAGAGGGGACAGACTCGTGTGTTAGGTAGAAGAGAGGGGACAGACTCATGTGTTTGGAAGAAGAGAGGGGACAAACTCATGTGTTATGTAGAAGAGAGGGGATAGACTCATGTGTTTTGTAGAAGAGAGGGAATAGACTCATGTGTTTGGTAGAAGAGAGGGGACAAACTCATGTGTTATGTAGAAGAGAGGGGATAGACTCATGTGTTTGGTAGAAGAGAGGGGACAAACTCATGTGTTATGTAGAAGAGAGGGGACAAACTCATGTTAGGTAGAAGAGAGGGGACAAACTCATATGTTTGGAAGAAGAGAGGGGACAAAGTCATGTGTTTGGAAGAAGAGAGGGGACAAACTCATGTGTTATGTAGAAGAGAGGGGATAGACTTGTGTGTTAGGTAGAAGAGAGGGGACATACTCATGTGTTTGGAAGAAGAGAGGGGACAAACTCATGTGTTATGTAGAAGAGAGGGGACAGACTCATGTGTTATGTAGAAGAGAGGGGACAGACTCATGTGTTAGGTAGAAGAGAGGGGACAGACTCATATGTTAGGTAGAAGAGAGGGGACAGACTCATATGTTAGGTAGAAGAGAGGGGACAGACTCGTGTGTTAGGTAGAAGAGAGGGGACAGACTCATGTGTTTGGAAGAAGAGAGGGGACAAACTCATATGTTATGTAGAAGAGAGGGGATAGACTCATGTGTTTTGTAGAAGAGAGGGAATAGACTCATGTGTTTGGTAGAAGAGAGGGGACAAACTCATGTGTTATGTAGAAGAGAGGGGACAGACTCATGTGTTATGTAGAAGAGAGGGGATAGACTTGTGTGTTAGGTAGAAGAGAAGGGACAGACTCATGTTAGGTAGAAGAGAGGGGAAAGACTCATGTGTTAGGTAGAAGAGAGGGGACAAACTCATATGTTTGGAAGAAGAGAGGGGACAAAGTCATGTGTTTGGAAGAAGAGAGGGGACAAACTCATGTGTTATGTAGAAGAGAGGGGATAGACTTGTGTGTTAGGTAGAAGAGAGGGGACATACTCATGTGTTTGGAAGAAGAGAGGGGACAAACTCATGTGTTATGTAGAAGAGAGGGGACAGACTCATGTTAGGTAGAAGAGAGGGGACAGACTCATGTGTTAGGTAGCAGAGAGGGGACAAACTCATATGTTAGGAAGAAGAGAGGGGGCTGACTCATGTGTTTGGTAGAAGAGAGGGGACATACTTGTGTGTTAGGAAGAACAGAGGGGACAGACCCGTATGTTAGGTAGAAGGGAGGGGAAAGACTCGTATGTTAGGTAGAAGAGAGGGGACAGACTCATATGTTAGGTAGAAGAGAGGGGACAGACTTGTGTGTTTGGTAGAATAGAGGGGGCAGACTAATGTGTTAGGTAGAAGAGAGGGGACAAACTCATATGTTAGGAAGAAGAGAGGGGGCAGACTCATGTGTTTGGTAGAAGAGAGGGGACAAACTCATGTGTTAAGTAGAAGAGAGGGGACAGACTCATGTGTTATGTAGAAGAGAGGGGATAGACTTGTGTGTTAGGTAGAAGAGAGGGGACAGACTCATGTTAGGTAGAAGAGAGGGGACAGGCTCATGTGTTAGGTAGAAGAGAGGGGACAAACTCATGTGTTATGTAGAAGAGAGGGGATAGACTCATGTGTTTGGTAGAAGAGAGGGGACAAACTCATGTGTTATGTAGAAGAGAGGGGACAGACTCATGTGTTATGTAGAAGAGAGGGGATAAACTTGTGTGTTAGGTAGAAGAGAGGGGACAGACTCATGTTAGGTAGAAGAGAGGGGACAGGCTCATGTGTTAGGTAGAAGAGAGGGGACAAACTCATATGTTAGGAAGAAGAGAGGGGGCTGACTCATGTAATGTAGAAGGGAGGGGAAAGACTCATATGTTAGGTAGAAGAGAGGGGACAGACTCATATGTTAGGTAGAAGAGAGGGGACAGACTCGTGTGTTAGGTAGAAGAGAGGGGACAGACTCATGTGTTTGGAAGAAGAGAGGGGACAAACTCATGTGTTATGTAGAAGAGAGGGGACAGACTCATGTGTTTGGTAGAAGAGAGGGGACAAACTCATGTGTTATGTAGAAGAGAGGGGACAGACTCATGTGTTATGTAGAAGAGAGGGGACAGACTCATGTGTTAGGTAGAAGAGAGGGGACAGACTCATATGTTAGGAAGAAGAGAGGGGGCAGACTCATGTGTTATGTAGAAGAGAGGGGACAGACTCATGTGTTTGGTAGAAGAGAGGGGACAACCTCATGTGTTATGTAGAAGAGAGGGGACAGACTCATGTGTTATGTAGAAGAGAGGGGATAGACTCATGTGTTATGTAGAAGAGAGGGGATAGACTTGTGTGTTAGGTAGAAGAGAGGGGACATACTCATGTGTTTGGAAGAAGAGAGGGGACAAACTCATGTGTTATGTAGAAGAGAGGGGACAGACTCATGTGTTATGTAGAAGAGAGGGGACAGACTCATGTGTTAGGTAGAAGAGAGGGGACAGACTCATATGTTAGGTAGAAGAGAGGGGACAGACTCATATGTTAGGTAGAAGAGAGGGGACAGACTCGTGTGTTAGGTAGAAGAGAGGGGACAGACTCATGTGTTTGGAAGAAGAGAGGGGACAAACTCATGTGTTATGTAGAAGAGAGGGGATAGACTCATGTGTTTTGTAGAAGAGAGGGAATAGACTCATGTGTTTGGTAGAAGAGAGGGGACAAACTCATGTGTTATGTAGAAGAGAGGGGATAGACTCATGTGTTTGGTAGAAGAGAGGGGACAAACTCATGTGTTATGTAGAAGAGAGGGGACAAACTCATGTTAGGTAGAAGAGAGGGGACAAACTCATATGTTTGGAAGAAGAGAGGGGACAAAGTCATGTGTTTGGAAGAAGAGAGGGGACAAACTCATGTGTTATGTAGAAGAGAGGGGATAGACTTGTGTGTTAGGTAGAAGAGAGGGGACATACTCATGTGTTTGGAAGAAGAGAGGGGACAAACTCATGTGTTATGTAGAAGAGAGGGGACAGACTCATGTGTTATGTAGAAGAGAGGGGACAGACTCATGTGTTAGGTAGAAGAGAGGGGACAGACTCATATGTTAGGTAGAAGAGAGGGGACAGACTCATATGTTAGGTAGAAGAGAGGGGACAGACTCGTGTGTTAGGTAGAAGAGAGGGGACAGACTCATGTGTTTGGAAGAAGAGAGGGGACAAACTCATGTGTTATGTAGAAGAGAGGGGATAGACTCATGTGTTTTGTAGAAGAGAGGGAATAGACTCATGTGTTTGGTAGAAGAGAGGGGACAAACTCATGTGTTATGTAGAAGAGAGGGGACAGACTCATGTGTTATGTAGAAGAGAGGGGATAGACTTGTGTGTTAGGTAGAAGAGAAGGGACAGACTCATGTTAGGTAGAAGAGAGGGGAAAGACTCATGTGTTAGGTAGAAGAGAGGGGACAAACTCATATGTTTGGAAGAAGAGAGGGGACAAAGTCATGTGTTTGGAAGAAGAGAGGGGACAAACTCATGTGTTATGTAGAAGAGAGGGGATAGACTTGTGTGTTAGGTAGAAGAGAGGGGACATACTCATGTGTTTGGAAGAAGAGAGGGGACAAACTCATGTGTTATGTAGAAGAGAGGGGACAGACTCATGTGTTATGTAGAAGAGAGGGGACAGACTCATGTTAGGTAGAAGAGAGGGGACAGGCTCATGTGTTAGGTAGAAGAGAGGGGACAAACTCATATGTTAGGAAGAAGAGAGGGGGCTGACTCATGTGTTTGGTAGAAGAGAGGGGACATACTTGTGTGTTAGGAAGAACAGAGGGGACAGACCCGTATGTTAGGTAGAAGGGAGGGGAAAGACTCGTATGTTAGGTAGAAGAGAGGGGACAGACTCATATGTTAGGTAGAAGAGAGGGGACAGACTTGTGTGTTTGGTAGAATAGAGGGGGCAGACTAATGTGTTAGGTAGAAGAGAGGGGACAAACTCATATGTTAGGAAGAAGAGAGGGGGCAGACTCATGTGTTTGGTAGAAGAGAGGGGACAAACTCATGTGTTATGTAGAAGAGAGGGGATAGACTCATGTGTTTGGTAGAAGAGAGGGGACAAACTCATGTGTTAAGTAGAAGAGAGGGGACAGACTCATGTGTTATGTAGAAGAGAGGGGATAGACTTGTGTGTTAGGTAGAAGAGAGGGGACAGACTCATGTTAGGTAGAAGAGAGGGGACAGGCTCATGTGTTAGGTAGAAGAGAGGGGACAAACTCATGTGTTATGTAGAAGAGAGGGGATAGACTCATGTGTTTGGTAGAAGAGAGGGGACAAACTCATGTGTTATGTAGAAGAGAGGGGACAGACTCATGTGTTATGTAGAAGAGAGGGGATAAACTTGTGTGTTAGGTAGAAGAGAGGGGACAGACTCATGTTAGGTAGAAGAGAGGGGACAGGCTCATGTGTTAGGTAGAAGAGAGGGGACAAACTCATATGTTAGGAAGAAGAGAGGGGGCTGACTCATGTAATGTAGAAGGGAGGGGAAAGACTCATATGTTAGGTAGAAGAGAGGGGACAGACTCATATGTTAGGTAGAAGAGAGGGGACAAACTCATATGTTAGGAAGAAGAGAGGGGGCAGACTCATGTGTTTGGTAGAAGAGAGGGGACAAACTCATGTGTTATGTAGAAGAGAGGGGATAGACTCATGTGTTTGGTAGAAGAGAGGGGACAAACTCATGTGTTAAGTAGAAGAGAGGGGACAGACTCATGTGTTATGTAGAAGAGAGGGGATAGACTTGTGTGTTAGGTAGAAGAGAGGGGACAGACTCATGTTAGGTAGAAGAGAGGGGACAGGCTCATGTGTTAGGTAGAAGAGAGGGGACAAACTCATGTGTTATGTAGAAGAGAGGGGACAGACTCATGTGTTTGGTAGAAGAGAGGGGACAAACTCATGTGTTATGTAGAAGAGAGGGGACAGACTCATGTGTTATGTAGAAGAGAGGGGATAAACTTGTGTGTTAGGTAGAAGAGAGGGGACAGACTCATGTTAGGTAGAAGAGAGGGGACAGGCTCATGTGTTAGGTAGAAGAGAGGGGACAAACTCATATGTTAGGAAGAAGAGAGGGGGACAGACTCATGTAATGTAGAAGGGAGGGGAAAGACTCATATGTTAGGTAGAAGAGAGGGGACAGACTCATATGTTAGGTAGAAAGAGGGGACAGACTCATGTGTTAGGTAGAAGAGAGGGGACAGACTCATGTGTTTGGTAGAAGAGAGGGGACAAACTCATGTGTTATGTAGAAGAGAGGGGACAGACTCATGTGTTTGGTAGAAGAGAGGGGACAAACTCATGTGTTATGTAGAAGAGAGGGGACAGACTCATGTGTTATGTAGAAGAGAGGGGACAGACTCATGTGTTAGGTAGAAGAGAGTGGACAGACTCATATGTTAGGAAGAAGAGAGGGGGCAGACTCATGTGTTAGGTAGAAGAGAGGGGACAGACTCATGTGTTTGGAAGAAGAGAGGGGACAAACTCATGTGTTATGTAGAAGAGAGGGGACAGACTCATGTGTTTGGTAGAAGAGAGGGGACAAACTCATGTGTTATGTCGAAGAGAGGGGACAGACTCATGTGTTATGTAGAAGAGAGGGGATAGGCTTGTGTGTTAGGTAGAAGAGAGTGGACAGACTCATATGTTAGGAAGAAGAGAGGGGGCAGACTCATGTGTTAGGTAGAAGAGAGGGGACAGACTCATGTGTTTGGAAGAAGAGAGGGGACAAACTCGTGTGTTATGTAGAAGAGAGGGGACAGACTCATATGTTAGTTAGAAGAGAGGGGACAGACTCATATGTTAGTTAGAAGAGAGGGGAAAGACTCATATGTTAGGTAGAAGAGAGGGGACAGACTCATATGTTAGGTAGAAGAGGGTGGACAGACTCATATGTTAGGTAGAAGAGAGGGGACAGACTCGTGTGTTAGGTAGAAGAGAGGGGACAGACTCATATGTTAGGTAGAAGAGAGGGGACAGACTCGTGTGTTAGGTAGAAGAGAGGGGACAGACTCATGTGTTATGTAGAAGAGAGGGGATAGACTCATGTGTTTTGTAGAAGAGAGGGGACAGACTCATGTGTTATGTAGAAGAGAGGGGACAGACTCATATGTTAGGAAGAAGAGAGGGGGCAGACTCATGTGTTATGTAGAAGAGAGGGGACAGACTCATGTGTTTGGTAGAAGAGAGGGGATAGACTTGTGTGTTAGGTAGAAGAGAAGGGACAGACTCATGTTAGGTAGAAGAGAGGGGAAAGACTCATGTGTTAGGTAGAAGAGAGGGGACAAACTCATATGTTTGGAAGAAGAGAGGGGACAAAGTCATGTGTTTGGAAGAAGAGAGGGGACAAACTCATGTGTTATGTAGAAGAGAGGGGATAGACTTGTGTGTTAGGTAGAAGAGAGGGGACATACTCATGTGTTTGGAAGAAGAGAGGGGACAAACTCATGTGTTATGTAGAAGAGAGGGGACAGACTCATGTGTTATGTAGAAGAGAGGGGACAGACTCATGTTAGGTAGAAGAGAGGGGACAGGCTCATGTGTTAGGTAGAAGAGAGGGGACAAACTCATATGTTAGGAAGAAGAGAGGGGGCTGACTCATGTGTTTGGTAGAAGAGAGGGGACATACTTGTGTGTTAGGAAGAACAGAGGGGACAGACCCGTATGTTAGGTAGAAGGGAGGGGAAAGACTCGTATGTTAGGTAGAAGAGAGGGGACAGACTCATATGTTAGGTAGAAGAGAGGGGACAGACTTGTGTGTTTGGTAGAATAGAGGGGGCAGACTAATGTGTTAGGTAGAAGAGAGGGGACAAACTCATATGTTAGGAAGAAGAGAGGGGGCAGACTCATGTGTTTGGTAGAAAGAGGGGACAAACTCATGTGTTATGTAGAAGAGAGGGGATAGACTCATGTGTTTGGTAGAAGAGAGGGGACAAACTCATGTGTTAAGTAGAAGAGAGGGGACAGACTCATGTGTTATGTAGAAGAGAGGGGATAGACTTGTGTGTTAGGTAGAAGAGAGGGGACAGACTCATGTTAGGTAGAAGAGAGGGGACAGGCTCATGTGTTAGGTAGAAGAGAGGGGACAAACTCATGTGTTATGTAGAAGAGAGGGGATAGACTCATGTGTTTGGTAGAAGAGAGGGGACAAACTCATGTGTTATGTAGAAGAGAGGGGACAGACTCATGTGTTATGTAGAAGAGAGGGGATAAACTTGTGTGTTAGGTAGAAAGAGGGGACAGACTCATGTTAGGTAGAAGAGAGGGGACAGGCTCATGTGTTAGGTAGAAGAGAGGGGACAAACTCATATGTTAGGAAGAAGAGAGGGGGCTGACTCATGTAATGTAGAAGGGAGGGGAAAGACTCATATGTTAGGTAGAAGAGAGGGGACAGACTCATATGTTAGGTAGAAGAGAGGGGACAGACTCGTGTGTTAGGTAGAAGAGAGGGGACAGACTCATGTGTTTGGAAGAAGAGAGGGGACAAACTCATGTGTTATGTAGAAAGAGGGGACAGACTCATGTGTTTGGTAGAAGAGAGGGGACAAACTCATGTGTTATGTAGAAGAGAGGGGACAGACTCATGTGTTATGTAGAAGAGAGGGGACAGACTCATGTGTTAGGTAGAAGAGAGGGGACAGACTCATATGTTAGGAAGAAGAGAGGGGGCAGACTCATGTGTTAGGTAGAAGAGAGGGGACAGACTCATGTGTTTGGAAGAAGAGAGGGGACAAACTCATGTGTTATGTAGAAGAGAGGGGACAGACTCATGTGTTTGGTAGAAGAGAGGGGACAAACTCATGTGTTATGTCGAAGAGAGGGGACAGACTCATGTGTTATGTAGAAGAGAGGGGATAGGCTTGTGTGTTAGGTAGAAGAAGAGGGGACAGACTCATATGTTAGGAAGAAGAGAGGGGGCAGACTCATGTGTTAGGTAGAAGAGAGGGGACAGACTCATGTGTTTGGAAGAAGAGAGGGGACAAACTCGTGTGTTATGTAGAAGAGAGGGGACAGACTCATATGTTAGTTAGAAGAGAGGGGACAGACTCATATGTTAGTTAGAAGAGAGGGGAAAGACTCATATGTTAGGTAGAAGAGAGGGGACAGACTCATATGTTAGGTAGAAGAGGGTGGACAGACTCATATGTTAGGTAGAAGAGAGGGGACAGACTCGTGTGTTAGGTAGAAGAGAGGGGACAGACTCATATGTTAGGAAGAAGAGAGGGGGCAGACTCATGTGTTATGTAGAAGAGAGGGGACAGACTCATGTGTTTGGTAGAAGAGAGGGGACAAACTCATGTGTTATGTAGAAGAGAGGGGACAGACTCATGTGTTATGTAGAAGAGAGGGGATAGACTCATGTGTTATGTAGAAGAGAGGGGATAGACTTGTGTGTTAGGTAGAAGAGAGGGGACATACTCATGTGTTTGGAAGAAGAGAGGGGACAAACTCATGTGTTATGTAGAAGAGAGGGGACAGACTCATGTGTTATGTAGAAGAGAGGGGACAGACTCATGTGTTAGGTAGAAGAGAAGGGACAGACTCATATGTTAGGTAGAAGAGAGGGGACAGACTCATATGTTAGGTAGAAGAGAGGGGACAGACTCGTGTGTTAGGTAGAAGAGAGGGGACAGACTCATGTGTTTGGAAGAAGAGAGGGGACAAACTCATGTGTTATGTAGAAGAGAGGGGATAGACTCATGTGTTTTGTAGAAGAGAGGGAATAGACTCATGTGTTTGGTAGAAGAGAGGGGACAAACTCATGTGTTATGTAGAAGAGAGGGGATAGACTCATGTGTTTGGTAGAAGAGAGGGGACAAACTCATGTGTTATGTAGAAGAGAGGGGACAAACTCATGTTAGGTAGAAGAGAGGGGACAAACTCATATGTTTGGAAGAAGAGAGGGGACAAAGTCATGTGTTTGGAAGAAGAGAGGGGACAAACTCATGTGTTATGTAGAAGAGAGGGGATAGACTTGTGTGTTAGGTAGAAGAGAGGGGACATACTCATGTGTTTGGAAGAAGAGAGGGGACAAACTCATGTGTTATGTAGAAGAGAGGGGACAGACTCATGTGTTATGTAGAAAGAGGGGACAGACTCATGTGTTAGGTAGAAGAGAGGGGACAGACTCATATGTTAGGTAGAAGAGAGGGGACAGACTCATATGTTAGGTAGAAGAGAGGGGACAGACTCGTGTGTTAGGTAGAAGAGAGGGGACAGACTCATGTGTTTGGAAGAAGAGAGGGGACAAACTCATGTGTTATGTAGAAGAGAGGGGATAGACTCATGTGTTTTGTAGAAGAGAGGGAATAGACTCATGTGTTTGGTAGAAGAGAGGGGACAAACTCATGTGTTATGTAGAAGAGAGGGGACAGACTCATGTGTTATGTAGAAGAGAGGGGATAGACTTGTGTGTTAGGTAGAAGAGAAGGGACAGACTCATGTTAGGTAGAAGAGAGGGGAAAGACTCATGTGTTAGGTAGAAGAGAGGGGACAAACTCATATGTTTGGAAGAAGAGAGGGGACAAAGTCATGTGTTTGGAAGAAGAGAGGGGACAAACTCATGTGTTATGTAGAAGAGAGGGGATAGACTTGTGTGTTAGGTAGAAGAGAGGGGACATACTCATGTGTTTGGAAGGAAGAAGAAGAGGGGACAGACTCATGTGTTATGTAGAAGAGAGGGGACAGACTCATGTTAGGTAGAAGAGAGGGGACAGGCTCATGTGTTAGGTAGAAGAGAGGGGACAAACTCATATGTTAGGAAGAAGAGAGGGGGCTGACTCATGTGTTTGGTAGAAGAGAGGGGACATACTTGTGTGTTAGGAAGAACAGAGGGGACAGACCCGTATGTTAGGTAGAAGGGAGGGGAAAGACTCGTATGTTAGGTAGAAGAGAGGGGACAGACTCATATGTTAGGTAGAAGAGAGGGGACAGACTTGTGTGTTTGGTAGAATAGAGGGGGCAGACTAATGTGTTAGGTAGAAGAGAGGGGACAAACTCATATGTTAGGAAGAAGAGAGGGGGCAGACTCATGTGTTTGGTAGAAGAGAGGGGACAAACTCATGTGTTATGTAGAAGAGAGGGGATAGACTCATGTGTTTGGTAGAAGAGAGGGGACAAACTCATGTGTTAAGTAGAAGAGAGGGGACAGACTCATGTGTTATGTAGAAGAGAGGGGATAGACTTGTGTGTTAGGTAGAAGAGAGGGGACAGACTCATGTTAGGTAGAAGAGAGGGGACAGGCTCATGTGTTAGGTAGAAGAGAGGGGACAAACTCATGTGTTATGTAGAAGAGAGGGGATAGACTCATGTGTTTGGTAGAAGAGAGGGGACAAACTCATGTGTTATGTAGAAGAGAGGGGACAGACTCATGTGTTATGTAGAAGAGAGGGGATAAACTTGTGTGTTAGGTAGAAGAGAGGGGACAGACTCATGTTAGGTAGAAGAGAGGGGACAGGCTCATGTGTTAGGTAGAAGAGAGGGGACAAACTCATATGTTAGGAAGAAGAGAGGGGGCTGACTCATGTAATGTAGAAGGGAGGGGAAAGACTCATATGTTAGGTAGAAGAGAGGGGACAGACTCATATGTTAGGTAGAAGAGAGGGGACAGACTCGTGTGTTAGGTAGAAGAGAGGGGACAGACTCATGTGTTTGGAAGAAGAGAGGGGACAAACTCATGTGTTATGTAGAAGAGAGGGGACAGACTCATGTGTTTGGTAGAAGAGAGGGACAAACTCATGTGTTATGTAGAAGAGAGGGGACAGACTCATGTGTTATGTAGAAGAGAGGGGACAGACTCATGTGTTAGGTAGAAGAGAGGGGACAGACTCATATGTTAGGAAGAAGAGAGGGGGCAGACTCATGTGTTAGGTAGAAGAGAGGGGACAGACTCATGTGTTTGGAAGAAGAGAGGGGACAAACTCATGTGTTATGTAGAAGAGAGGGGACAGACTCATGTGTTTGGTAGAAGAGAGGGGACAAACTCATGTGTTATGTAGAAGAGAGGGGACAGACTCATGTGTTATGTAGAAGAGAGGGGATAGGCTTGTGTGTTAGGTAGAAGAGAGTGGACAGACTCATATGTTAGGAAGAAGAGAGGGGGCAGACTCATGTGTTATGTAGAAGAGAGGGGATAGACTCATGTGTTATGTAGAAGAGAGGGGATAGACTTGTGTGTTAGGTAGAAGAGAGGGGACAGACTCATGTGTTAGGGGACAAACTCAGAAGAGAGAGGGGACAGACTCATGTGTTATGTAGAAGAGAGGGGACAGACTCATGTGTTAGGTAGAAGAGAGGGGACAGACTCATGTGTTAGGAAGAAGAGAGGGGACAGACTCATATGTTAGGTAGAAGAGAGGGGACAGACTCATGTGTGTTAGGTAGAAGAGAGGGGACAGACTCATGTGTTTGGTAGAAGAGAGGGGACAAACTCATGTGTTATGTAGAAGAGAGGGGATAGACTCATGTGTTTGGTAGAAGAGAGGGGACAAACTCATGTGTTATGTAGAAGAGAGGGGACAAACTCATGTTAGGTAGAAGAGAGGGGACAAACTCATATGTTTGGAAGAAGAGAGGGGACAAAGTCATGTGTTTGGAAGAAGAGAGGGGACAAACTCATGTGTTATGTAGAAGAGAGGGGATAGACTTGTGTGTTAGGTAGAAGAGAGGGGACATACTCATGTGTTTGGAAGAAGAGAGGGGACAAACTCATGTGTTATGTAGAAGAGGGGACAGACTCATGTGTTATGTAGAAGAGAGGGGACA
The DNA here is from genome assembly GCF_036934945.1 of Oncorhynchus masou masou. Classification (NCBI taxonomy): domain Eukaryota; kingdom Metazoa; phylum Chordata; class Actinopteri; order Salmoniformes; family Salmonidae; genus Oncorhynchus; species Oncorhynchus masou. The sequence goes on from NC_088242.1 coordinate 92,165,129, forward strand.
GACTCATGTGTTAGGTAGAAGAGAGGGGACAGACTCATATGTTAGGTAGAAGAGAGGGGACAGACTCATATGTTAGGTAGAAGAGAGGGGACAGACTCGTGTGTTAGGTAGAAGAGAGGGGACAGACTCATGTGTTTGGAAGAAGAGAGGGGACAAACTCATGTGTTATGTAGAAGAGAGGGGATAGACTCATGTGTTTTGTAGAAGAGAGGGAATAGACTCATGTGTTTGGTAGAAGAGAGGGGACAAACTCATGTGTTATGTAGAAGAGAGGGGACAGACTCATGTGTTATGTAGAAGAGAGGGGATAGACTTGTGTGTTAGGTAGAAGAGAAGGGACAGACTCATGTTAGGTAGAAGAGAGGGGAAAGACTCATGTGTTAGGTAGAAGAGAGGGGACAAACTCATATGTTTGGAAGAAGAGAGGGGACAAAGTCATGTGTTTGGAAGAAGAGAGGGGACAAACTCATGTGTTATGTAGAAGAGAGGGGATAGACTTGTGTGTTAGGTAGAAGAGAGGGGACATACTCATGTGTTTGGAAGAAAGAGGGGACAAACTCATGTGTTATGTAGAAGAGAGGGGACAGACTCATGTGTTATGTAGAAGAGAGGGGACAGACTCATGTTAGGTAGAAGAGAGGGGACAGGCTCATGTGTTAGGTAGAAGAGAGGGGACAAACTCATATGTTAGGAAGAAGAGAGGGGGCTGACTCATGTGTTTGGTAGAAGAGAGGGGACATACTTGTGTGTTAGGAAGAACAGAGGGGACAGACCCGTATGTTAGGTAGAAGGGAGGGGAAAGACTCGTATGTTAGGTAGAAGAGAGGGGACAGACTCATATGTTAGGTAGAAGAGAGGGGACAGACTTGTGTGTTTGGTAGAATAGAGGGGGCAGACTAATGTGTTAGGTAGAAGAGAGGGGACAAACTCATATGTTAGGAAGAAGAGAGGGGGCAGACTCATGTGTTTGGTAGAAGAGAGGGGACAAACTCATGTGTTATGTAGAAGAGAGGGGATAGACTCATGTGTTTGGTAGAAGAGAGGGGACAAACTCATGTGTTAAGTAGAAGAGAGGGGACAGACTCATGTGTTATGTAGAAGAGAGGGGATAGACTTGTGTGTTAGGTAGAAGAGAGGGGACAGACTCATGTTAGGTAGAAGAGAGGGGACAGGCTCATGTGTTAGGTAGAAGAGAGGGGACAAACTCATGTGTTATGTAGAAGAGAGGGGATAGACTCATGTGTTTGGTAGAAGAGAGGGGACAAACTCATGTGTTATGTAGAAGAGAGGGGACAGACTCATGTGTTATGTAGAAGAGAGGGGATAAACTTGTGTGTTAGGTAGAAGAGAGGGGACAGACTCATGTTAGGTAGAAGAGAGGGGACAGGCTCATGTGTTAGGTAGAAGAGAGGGGACAAACTCATATGTTAGGAAGAAGAGAGGGGGCTGACTCATGTAATGTAGAAGGGAGGGGAAAGACTCATATGTTAGGTAGAAGAGAGGGGACAGACTCATATGTTAGGTAGAAGAGAGGGGACAGACTCGTGTGTTAGGTAGAAGAGAGGGGACAGACTCATGTGTTTGGAAGAAGAGAGGGGACAAACTCATGTGTTATGTAGAAGAGAGGGGACAGACTCATGTGTTTGGTAGAAGAGAGGGGACAAACTCATGTGTTATGTAGAAGAGAGGGGACAGACTCATGTGTTATGTAGAAGAGAGGGGACAGACTCATGTGTTAGGTAGAAGAGAGGGGACAGACTCATATGTTAGGAAGAAGAGAGGGGGCAGACTCATGTGTTAGGTAGAAGAGAGGGGACAGACTCATGTGTTTGGAAGAAGAGAGGGGACAAACTCATATGTTAGGAAGAAGAGAGGGGACAGACTCATGTGTTATGAAGAAGAGAGGGGACAGACTCATGTGTTATGTAGAAGAGAGGGGATAGACTCATGTGTTTTGTAGAAGAGAGGGGACAGACTCATGTGTTATGTAGAAGAGAGGGGATAGACTTGTGTGTTAGGTAGAAGAGAGGGGACAGACTCATATGTTAGGTAGAAGAGAGGGGACAGACTCATGTGTTAGGAAGAAGAGAGGGGACAGACTCATGTGTTTGGAAGAAGAGAGGGGACAAAGGGGAGGGGACAGACTCATATGTTAGGTAGAAGAGAGGGGACAGACTCATATGTTAGGAAGAAGAGAGGGGACAGACTCATGTTAGGTAGAAGAGAGGGGACAGACTCATGTGTTAGGTAGAAGAGAGGGGACAGACTCATGTGTTAGGAAGAAGAGAGGGGACAGACTCGTATGTTAGGTAGAAGAGAGGGGACAGACTCATGTGTTAGGTAGAAGAGGGGACAGACTCATGTGTTAGGTAGAAGAGAGGGGACAGACTCATGTGTTAGGAAGAGAGGGGATAGACTTGTGTGTTAGGTAGAAGAGAGGGGACAGACTCATGTGTTAGGAAGAAGAGAGGGGACAGACTCATATGTTAGGACAACTCATGTTAAGAGAGGGGACAGACTCATGTGTTGTGTTAGGTTAGAAGAGAGGGGACAGACTCATGTTAGGACAGAAGAGAGGGGACAGACTCATATGTTAGGAAGAAGAGAGGGGACAGACTCATATGTTAGGTAGAAGAGAGGGGACAGACTCATGTGTTAGGAAGAAGAGAGGGGACAGACTCATATGTTAGGTAGAAGAGAGAGGACAGACTCATGTGTTAGGAAGAAGAGAGGGGACAGACTCATATGTTAGGTAGAAGAGAGAGGACAGACTCATGTGTTAGGAAGAAGAGAGGGGACAGACTCATGTGTTAGGAAGAAGAGAGAGGACAGACTCATGTGTTAGGAAGAAGAGAGAGGACAGACTCATGTGTTAGGAAGAAGAGAGAGGACAGACTCATGTGTTAGGAAGAAGAGAGGGGACAGACTCATATGTTAGGTAGAAGAGAGAGGACAGACTCATGTGTTAGGAAGAAGAGAGAGGACAGACTCATATGTTAGGAAGAAGAGAGGGGATAAACTCATATGTTAGGTAGAAGAGAGAGGACAGACTCATGTGTTAGGAAGAAGAGAGGGGACAGACTCATATGTTAGGTAGAAGAGAGAGGACAGACTCATGTGTTAGGAAGAAGAGAGAGGACAGACTCATATGTTAGGAAGAAGAGAGGGGACAAACTCATATGTTAGGTAGAAGAGAGAGGACAGACTCATATGTTAGGTAGAAGAGAGAGGACAGACTCATGTGTTAGGAAGAAGAGGGGGGACAGACTAATACAAACAACTGCAACACAGTATGTCCAGTATGTCCAGTTTCCCTGTGATGAGATAAAGAGAGAGAGAAATGTAAGAGATGAACAGTTAGGGTCTGCTGGAGACAGAACAGTTCACATCTGTCAACATATCCCAGCTGCTTCTCTAAAACCTCCAAAGCCCAGAGCAGAGGACTATGGGATTGACAGCAGCCCCCCCGTCCAGCAGTCATGTCTCGACGGGATACAGCTTTTGTCAAATTGACGTCAAAAGTAGATTTTATTTTGTTGCATTTTAGCTAACCCTATTTCCTAACCTTAGCCCAATTACCCTAATATGCTGTTAATTCTCCTAACCTGCTTCTGAAAGTCAATTCTGAAAAAATATGTATCCTTTCTAGACAAAACCCTGTCTGTGGTAATGTCTTTATACTAGTCTAGAAGGGATACCTATCCAGTTCACTTGCCAATTTTTATTTTTACATATATTTATTTTACCTTTATTTTACCAAGTAGGCCAGATGAGAACAAGTTCAATCATTTGCTATGAGGGGAAGAAAAGGCGAGAACATGAGGACAGCCCCTCAATTCTGGTTCTCCCCATCTCACCCTTTATATTTATCAATTTCTCATTGCTTAACTGTCCCTCAACCCATCAATGCTTCTGTTTTCTCTCTTTGCACTCATCTAGTCCTCCTTCCATCAGTACCTAGTTCTCTCTCTCTCTCTCTCTCTCTCTCTCTCTCTGACAGGGGACATTCACCCGCCTATTCAAAGAACTCACATATGCAGCATTCACAGGGAAGCATTTCTCTTCTCCAATATGGCTCTGGTCAAAACTAGTGCACTATTTAGGGAATATATATATATATATATATATAAGGCGCAAGGCGAGACCCAAATGCAGACACAGGAGGCAGAAGTTTGGAGTCTGACAATGTTTATTAATCCAATAGCGGTAGGCAAGAGAATGGTCGTGGACAGGCAAAAAAGTCCAAACCAGATCAGAGTCCAGGAGCTACAGAGCGGCAGACAGGCTCGTGGACAAAGCAAGCAGAATGGTCAGGCAGGTGGGTACAGAGTGGCAGACAGGCTCGTGGTCAAGGCAGGCAGAATGGTCAGGCAGGTGGGTACAGAGTGGCAGACAGGCTCGTGGTCAACGCAGGCAGAATGGTCAGGCAGGTGGGTACAAAGTCCAGAAACAGGCAAGGGTCAAAACCGGAGGACTAGAAAAGGGAGAATGCAAAAAGCAGGAGAACGGGAAAACCACTGGTTGACTTGGAAACATACAAGACGAACTGGCACAGAGAGACAGGAAACACAGATAAATACACTGGGAAAATCAGTGACACCTAGAGGGGGTGGAGACAATCAGAAGGACAGGTAAAACAGATCAGGGTGTGACATATATAAGGAATTTGAGACGCAACAATTGTTGCAGCTATGTGAGTCACTTTGTAAATTGGCTCCGCTGCTATGGCTCTGTTAACACTGCAAGGGTGTATTTAGAACTGCAGGCTGGGCGACAAGCATTCTAATGAAAAGGAATAATCAAGATGGTTAGTCATAAAAAGACATCTCGGGTGGAAAATAGGTTAAAATAAATAACAAATGAGTTCCGGGGGACGTTAATCAACGGCTCATTATTAACGTGACTGGTTAGATGTTGGTGGCTGAAGGGAAGTTGTAGTGTGCTTGCAAAAACTAAAATATTTTTTTTTGTCAGTATGGGGTAGTGTGTGTAAATTGATGAGGGGAAAAAATGATTTAATCCATGTTAGAATAAGGCTGTAACGTAACAAGATGTGGAGAAAGTCAAGGGGTCTGAATACTTTCCAAATGCAGTGTATATTAGTCATGTTCCTAAAAAAAATTATAAATAAAACACATCTGTTTAGTACATTAGCAAAGAGTTGGGAGGAATCCCCAGAGCATTGGGGGGGTTGTGACAGGGGGTTGGCTGTTGTGCCAACCAGGATGGAGAGGGGAGGGGAGAGGAGGAAGGCTTACTGGGCATGGGGACCCACTGGGAGGCCCAGCACAGATGGAGTCTCAGGCCCACTGAACTGCACTCAATGTCAGATGCACTTTTCAGGGCAACCCCTGGGACTCAGAGGCCTTTGGCAGACACGAGGACTGCGCCAATGTTTTTCAACTTAATAAAAATATATCTTTGCCAAGAGACAACTGCATCTTTACAAATCACTGTGTGATCCATTAAAATCCATTTGTAACCAAAGCTATATAGCCATCGTTTGAGTTACAAGTATATAGTTATTTACACTGTTTTGCTATCAACAGCTCACTATTAACAAAAATTTGTCCCGCAGTGTTTGGTGGCAGAACAAGAGGGAGTTCTTATAGAACGCTGGCAAAAAAAGCCTCTATTTGCTTCGTAGTCCATTTCACACTACTTTTGTACTATATTTGGATTTTAAGGCTGGCATGAATGTCATGCTTAATAATGTTTGTGTCATCATCGCAAATCAACTGCATTATACTAAAGAACACTTAAACATCAACCAGTAGAATGGATCTTTTGGCAGGCTTTTGCTACAGCCAATATCAGTGACAGTTATCATTCTAGCTAACAACTGCTGCATTCAAAAGTTATTTTGCAAAGATCCCAACCAAATATAATCTTAGTGACTGTTCAAGCAAGACTCGAAACATCATTGTAGGTGTATGAGAATCCCCCAAAAAAGTTAGTTTGTTTAGAAATAATACAAATGTAAATCAAGCCTATGTTGAATGGGCGGAGATGGCGATGGCTCTCTTACTGATGCCAAGAGTTGCGCTCATCTGTGTGTCGTGTACTGAAAAGGGTCTATTGCAGCTTGTTTCAGTGCCATATACGCACGGAGTGTACAAAACATGACGACCCCCAACCCTTTTCGCTCTCAGAACAGCCTCCATTCGTCGGGGCTTGGACTCTACAAGCTGTCGAAAGCGTTCCACAGAGATGCCGGCCCATGTTGACTCAAATGCTTCCCGCAGTTGTGTCAAGTTGACTGGATGTCTTTTGGGTGGTGGATCATTCTTGAAACACACGGGAAACTGTTGAGCGCAGAAAAATCCAGCAGCGTTGCCGTTATGACAAGAACGGAGTGCCTGACACCTACTTCCATACCCCGTTCAAAGGTATTTAAATCTGTTGTCTTGCCCATTCCCCCTCTGAATGGCACACATACACAATCCATGTCTCAGTTGTCTCGACGATTAAAAATCCTTCTTTAACCTGTCACCTCCCCTTCATCTACACTGAAGTGGATTTAACAAGTGACATCAATAAGGGATCATAGCTTTCATTAGGATTCACCTGGTTAGTCTATGTCATAGAAAGAGCAGGTGTTCGTAATATTTTTGTATACCCAGTGTAGCTCCCCTTGTCTTTGCTCTGCCACACTGATTCCTATTATGTGGCTAAGGATATGCACTATCAGGTTTTCGCTTGGCTTGATGTGGGCTCTCCTCTCATCTCTTCATTACTCATGTCTGCCGTCTCTACAGGAACAAAATGGCTTGATTGACCATGAAAATGTGGGAGCTGTCTCTGGAGCCAATGAAACTCTTTCACATCTTTTTCATGGGGAGCAGTGTAGTCAAAGTCCAACAGCAGAGAGAGAGATGTTGGTTTTACTATCCTTGTCAAATCAAATCAAATTTTATTTGTCACATACACATGGTTAGCAGATGTTAATGCGAGTGTAGCGAAATGCTTGTGCTTCTAGTTCCGACAATGCAGTAATAACCAACAAGTAATCTAACTAACAATTCCTAAACTACTGTCTTATACACAGTGTAAGGGGATAAAGAATATGTACATAAGGATATATGAATGAGTGATGGTACAGAGCAGCATAGGCAAGATACAGTAGATGGTATCGAGTACTGTATATACATATGAGATGAGTATGTAAACAAAGTGGCATAGTTAAAGTGGCTAGTGATACATGTATTACATAAGGATGCAGTCGATGATATAGAGTACAGTATATATGTATGCATATGAGATGAATAATGTAGGGTAAGTAACATTATATAAGGTAGCATTGTTTAAAGTGGCTAGTGATATATTTACATAATTTCCCATCAATTCCCATTATTAAAGTGGCTGGAGTTGAGTCAGTGTCAGTGTGTTGGCAGCAGCCACTCAATGTTAGTGGTGGCTGTTTAACAGTCTGATGGCCTTGAGATAAGAAGCTGTTTTTCAGTCTCTCAGTCCCAGCTTTGATGCACCTGTACTGACCACGCCTTCTGGATGATAGCGGGGTGAACAGGCAGTGGCTCGGGTGGTTGATGTCCTTGATGATCTTTATGGCCTTCCTGTAACATCGGGTGGTGTAGATGTCCTGGAGGGCAGGTAGTTTGCCCCCGGTGATGCGTTGTGCAGACCTCACTACCCTCTGGAGAGCCTTACGGTTGAGGGCGGAGCAGTTGCCGTACCAGGCGGTGATACAGCCCGCCAGGATGCTCTCGATTGTGCATCTGTAGAAGTTTGTGAGTGCTTTTGGTGACAAGCCAAATTTCTTCAGCCTCCTGAGGTTGAAGAGGCGCTGCTGCGCCTTCTTCACGATGCTGTCTGTGTGAGTGGACCAATTCAGTTTGTCTGTGATGTATATGCCGAGGAACTTAAAACTTGCTACTCTCTCCACTACTGTTCCATCGATGTGGATAGGGGGGTGTTCCTCTGCTGTTTCCTGAAGTCCACAATCATCTCCTTAGTTTTGTTGACGTTGAGTGTGAGGTTATTTTCCTGACACCACACTCCGAGGGCCCTCACCTCCTCCCTGTAGGCCGTCTCGTCGTTGTTGGTAATCAAGCCTACCACTGTTGTGTCGTCCGCAAACATGATGATTGAGTTGGAGGCGTGCGTAGCGACGCAGTCGTGGGTGAACAGGGAGTACAGGAGAGGGCTCAGAACGCACCCTTGTGGGGCCCCAGTGTTGAGGATCAGCGGGAAGGAGATGTTGTTACCTACCCTCACCACCTGGGGGCGGCCCGTCAGGATGTCCAGTACCCAGTTGCACAGGGCGGGGTCGAGACCCAGGGTCTTGAGCTTGATGACGAGCTTGGAGGGTACTATGGTGTTGAATGCCGAGCTGTAGTCGATGAACAGCATTCTCACATAGGTATTCCTCTTGTCCAGATGGGTTAGGGCAGTGTGCAGTGTGGTTGAGATTGCATCGTCTGTGGACCTATTTGGGCGGTAAGCAAATTGGAGTGGGTCTAGGGTGTCAGGTAGGGTGGAGGTGATATGGTCCTTGACTAGTCTCTCAAAGCACTTCATGATGACGGAAGTGAGTGCTACGGGGCGGTAGTCGTTTAGCTCAGTTACCTTAGCTTTCTTGGGAACAGGAACAATGGTGACCCTCTTGAAGCATGTGGGAACAGCAGACTGGTATAGGGATTGATTGAATATGTCCGTAAACACACCAGCCAGCTGGTCTGCGCATGCTCTGAAGGCGCGACTAGGGATGCCGTCTGGGCCTGCAGCCTTGCGAGGGTTAACACGTTTAAATGTTTTACTCACCTCGGCTGCAGTGAAGGAGAGACCGCATGTTTCCGTTTGCAGGCACTGTATTGTCCTCAAAGCGGGCAAAAAAGTTATTTAGTCTGCCTGGGAGCAAGATATCCTGGTCTGTGACTGGGCTGGATTTCTTCCTGTAGTCCGTGATTGACTGTAGACCCTGCCACATGCCTCTTGTGTCTGAGCCGTTGAATTGAGATTCTACTTTGTCTCTGTACTGACGCTTAGCTTGTTTGATAGCCTTACGGAGGGAATAGCTGCACTGTTTGTACTCGGTCATGTTACCAGACACCTTGCCCTGATTAAAAGCAGTGGTTCGCGCTTTCAGTTTCACACGAATGCTGCCATCAATCCACGGTTTCTGGTTAGGGAATGTTTTAATCGTTGCTATGGGAACGACATCTTCAACGCACGTTCTAATGAACTCGCACACCGAATCAGCGTATTTGTCAATGTTGTTATCTGACGCAATACGAAACATGTCCCAGTCCACGTGATGGAAGCAGTCTTGGAGTGTGGAGTCAGCTTGGTCGGACCAGCATTGGACAGACCTCAGCGTGGGAGCTTCTTGTTTTAGTTTTTGTCTGTAGGCAGGTATCAGCAAAATGGAGTCGTGGTCAGCTTTTACGAAAGGGGGGCGGGGCAGGGCCTTATATGCGACGTGGAAGTTAGAGTAACAGTGATCCAAGGTTTTTCCACCCCTGGTTGCGCAATCGATATGCTGATAAAATTTAGGGAGTCTTGTTTTCAGATTGGCCTTGTTAAAATCCCCAGCAACAATGAATGCTGCCTCCGGATAAATGGTTTCCAGTTTGCAAAGAGTTAAATAAAGTTCATTCAGAGCCATCGATGTGTCTGCTTGGGGGGGATATATACGGCTGTGATTATAATTGAAGAGAATTCTCTTGGTAGATAATGCGGTCTACATTTGATTGTGAGGAATTCTAAATCAGGTGAACAGAAGGATTTGAGTTCCTGAATGTTTCTTTCATCGCACCATGTCTCGTTAGCCATAAGGCATACGCCCCCACCCCTCTTCTTACCAGAAAAGTGTTTGTTTCTGTCTGCGCGATGCGTGGAGAAACCCGTTGGCTGCACCGCTTCGGATAGCGTCTCTCCAGTGAGCCATGTTTCCGTGAAGCACAGAATGATGTCCCTCTGGAATGCTACCCTTGCTCGGATTTCATCAACCTTGTTGTCAAGAGACTGGACATTGGCAAGAAGAATCCTAGGGAGTGGTGCACGGTGTGCCCGTCTCCGTAGTCTGACCAGAAGACCGCCTCGTTTCCCTCTTTTTCGGAGTCGTTTTTTTGGGTCGCTGCATGCGGTCCATTCCGTTGTCCTGTTTGTAAGGCAGAACACAGGATCCGCGTCGCGAAAAACATATTCTTGGTCGTACTGATGGTGAGTTGACGCTGATCTTATATACAGTAGTTCTTCTCGACTGTATGTAATGAAACCTAAGATAACCTGGGGTACTAATGTAAGAAATAACACGTAAAAAAACAAAAAACTGCATAGTTTCCTAGGAACGCGAAGCGAGGCGGCCATCTCTGTCGGCGCCGGAAGTGAGTGGTAAAATAAAGAACGTTTTGAAAAGTGGGGACATTTCGGAGGTCCGCACAAGGAAAAATGCTATGTGAGTCTTAGGGGTTAGTTTTAGGGGTACAATTATGGTTAGGCATAGAATTATGGTTAGGGTTAGGAGTTAGAATTTGGGGTTAAGGTTAGGGTAAAGGTTGCGATTATGGTTAGATTAAGGGTTGGTGTTAGGTTTAGGGTTAAGGGGTTTGGGAAAATATGATTTTAAATGGGAATCAATTGTTGATAATACAAGGATCCCACAAGGATAATACAACAAATGTGTGTGTGTGTGTGTGTGTGTGGATATGCCCTTCTCTCACCGTAATTTCTCATGTCATTTTAATCCTCATTTTGACATTTATGTGAGTTATTCTATCCATGGTATACATAAAGGACAAGGTTACAGAAGACAAATCCATCATTTTTCCATCCTGTAATGGCTGCCATTGCAAATAATCCATGTCACCCAACACTATGAATGTTACTGTTTATTTTAGCGATTTACCAGGATATTTTTTGACACACGCACACACACACACCATGTACACATACGCACACACACACTCATTATTCTAATTCTAGTCTGACCTGTATCTTGATGCCACCAAGTGTGTTTAAATGTTTATGTCCAAGTATGGAGAGGTCCATCATTAAAAAAAAATACTTTTGAAATTATATTCATAGCCTTTCATTAACAAATGGGAATGATACGTTTTCTGTTTAAACTAATTGAAGCTAAATTTGTTCAGGCAGAGGGCTGAGAGATAGGCAGGGGAACACACCCTGTCTATACAATGATATGAGAAACACTGCTTCCATTAGCGACTGAGCATTAATTGCCATCAGACATGTTTGTCATTAATCTATTTTACCAGAACGTGCAGGTGAGCTGGCTGAGGCGTCTGTGCTAAATCCGTATCATTCAATGATCCTCCCCTTAATCGACTGGTTTAAGATGAGCCGAGATGGTTGTTTTTTATCATAATATTGTCAGGAAGCGTCTGCCAGCTGTTGATGTCTATAATGCAATCAGACAGTTTGTGGACGCCTTCAAATCCTCATTGCTTCTGACATTGTTTCCCAAGAAAGCTAATAATCCTCTTCAATTTATCTGAACACACAGCGTCTCTCTGCCTTGCTTTGACCAACCCTTCCTATTCATACACTCATGTTTCATGTACTTCATACTAATGGAATCCTCTAGTTCTATTAAAAAGTAATTAAATTATGATGATTTGTGAAGACTGAGCAGAATTGTGCCATATTTGTCTATAACAGTTCCAAATCCAATCACTTAAAGGGATAGTTCAAAATTACGTATTGGTTTCCTTACCCTGTAAACTGCTTATGGTCGGTCACATATTAGCATTTTTTAAAGCATTGCATTCAAGTCATTTATAAGTGACACAATACATTGTAGATACCTTCGGATGATTTGGATCATGCTTGAAAAAAGATCATATCGGTACCATGGCTTGAATTGGATTTGTGCCACAAATGCTAAAACGTTATCATTTGGGAACAGTGCCAGGGAAATAAAAGCAACAGCATGGATTGTTGTCATACCTGGGAACAGATTTCCAAAACTAAAATAACTTGGAGCTGATTTTCTGGTGTTCTTGCCTTCTTTAAAGCGGCAATCAACAGTTGAAACACTGACAGTGTCCTCCCCACAACGTTTATGTAAATAGGGATAGGGATGGAGAAATGTAACCACTCTCAAATTAATAGACAAAGCTATGGATGCAAGGAAGGATCAACAATGATATCCAATGTGCATTTTTAATCATGTTATGAGGCTATATAGTGTTTGTTTACATTTCCTACATATACAAACATTGGAGTGAAACAAGCTTATATTTTGGGTTCTGATGGGGATGAACTAAGATCATGGGGCATGTATAAATTACATTCTTCAACAATCAATGGGTACATTTCATTAATGGATGAACAAATGGATGAAGCAACTGCAGATAGACCCTTTAATGTCCAAAAATGAAAAGAAAAAAAAGGAAATAAAATTAAAAAGTAAATAATTAAACCCATGGGTTGCCAGTTGTGGAACCCTGTTGTAGGGGATTAAATCAGATTAATCAACTGAAGGAGCAAGAAGAATGGTTTAAAAACAGGACGGAGGAGGCTGGGATGTGTAGTTTGTTTAATAGTAGTGTAATATGGCTGTTTTGGAAGGTTACGAGCGTTGTCTATGAATGGCCTTGAGGGCACATCAGTGGAAGAAAAATGTCTTTAGTATTCAAAATGGCCTCCTTCAAAATGTCCCTACTGATGTACTATCACCACTGATGAAAAGCACCCTGGGTACTCTGGGTTTCTGGCGTCTGTGATCAATGACCTCTGTTCTGAAATGACAGTCGCCCTCTTGTACCTGTCGCCTGGTGAAGAAGGACCCGACCAAAGCGCAGCGTGGTAAGTGTTCATGATTTTTATTAACACTGAACACTAGAACAAAACAACAAAGTGAGAAACAAAACCGAAACAGTCCCGTGAGGTGCAGAACACTAAACGGAAAACAACTACCCACAAAACACAGGTGGGAAAAGGCTCCCTAAGTATGGTTCCCAATCAGAGACAACGATAGACAGCTGTCCCTGAAAAGACAAAGAAGAAGAAAGAAATACAAAACATATACAAATGAACACAGAATGCCCACCCAAATCACACCCTGACCAAACCAAAATGGAGACATAAAAAGCTCTCTACGGTCAGGGCGTGACACCTCTTCGGCATGGGTGCTGTTAGGAAGCTCTCTACTGTGGTGCTTTCAGTGTTCGTGTTCGAGCCTCTTTCATTTCTATCTATGTAATACTCAACATTTTAATAATATGTCATGTTGAATTCTAAACCACCCTGCATTTTTTTCTATTTTCTGTCCCCATTTATTCATTTTTTGGCTGTCATTTCTTTCGTTATTATTATTCAGTTAATAACATCACAAAAGGAATTACAGTGCGACACTTGAGTCCCGCAGAGAGAGAATAATTGGTGCTGTAAAATATTGGTATAGCTAGACTGAGAGGCTTTCTCATTGTTTTGAAGATTATTATGAGTATTCAGCATTAACACATTCATTTTGTTGGCAGGTTGTGTCTCTGACAGAGAAGGAAGTAAGATAAGAGATTCTGAAGAGACAGGTCATTACAATTACAAGGATTAAAACAGGAAATGCAGGATAATTAGCGGAAGTGGTAATGCAAAATTAATGCTAGGATACAGAGACAATAAAACAATAATATGACTAGGGGCTAATGCTAGCTTGTAGCTACAGAGTGTTAGCCTAGCTGTGTTGTGCTGTGTACTATTTGCATGTGGAGCACTAAATCGCTAACCATTTGCTTCCTCCTACGATCCAGAAAGTCTATTATTCTGACTTCAGTACCGGCAGTGCTCCCATCTCTCACCCATCCAGCCCACATTCTGCCCTCATGTACCAGTCTCTTTTCATCATCCAACGCTCTCTTTCTGTCTCTCTCCTCCTCTGCTACCTCTAATAACCTTCTTTCCTTATATCTTTTACCTTGGAAAAGGAAGCCAGTCACCTTCGTCTCAGATGCTCGTATCAACACTATCACTTGGCAGGAAGTTTTTCTCTCCGCTCACACCCTCTTTTACTTAATGTCACAAAAGTCAATGAATCATCTTCCACACGGCTTTTCTATAAAGGGATTAGTGTGTTTTACATGTCTTTCTGTTTACAAGGTAGCAGACCAAACAAACCAAGCACAGTACGTTGCATCCTCAGAGTGTTCCTAATATCAGCATAATACAGGCGGCTAGCAGAATATCAGTGGCATTTCTACACCTGATCCCCTGGTCTTTTCAAGGTGTTAAGAGCTTATCTCTAATTATTGAAAGCAGGATAATTACTTGCTATATAACACCCAAACGCCTTCATTGTGAAATATCCTCTGTTCACACAGATATTACTTGAGAATAGTTTGTGTGCATGATGAAAATTAACCATCATAATCATTCTTTCAATCATCCTAGTCACCAGTAAAGTACTGATGAATAACTTCAGTGTTGTGCTTTAACTTTGAATTTGATCAAATCAGTCGAAGGTGAGTAAATGCAATTCACAGCTACTTATGAAATGACCAAGGTGAGCACTTCAACAGAATGATTAATAAATAAGCATGATCCTTTAAAAACGGTTTACTTCACAGAAGCAAAGTCAACACCGTTTCATTCCTTTCCTCGATGGGTAGGCATTGGCGGAGTGGGTTATAATTGATTCTAGTGGTGCGTTTCTTTATTAACTTTCTTAAGCTGCAGTCTGTCCTCGTGAAGTTATTTCATTCTGCAGACCTGGGCTTTTCTTTGTTGACTCCCTCTCACGGCTATACTCCCCAAATGTTGAGAAATCTTGATGAAAGCGAAGAGTAATTATTAGCTTAATACAGATGACTTCTGGGGTGGCAGTGGATTTTTTGACATGGTTCAACAAACAGCACGGCTGTTCGAATGGAAAACCCTCGGCGGCATTCAGGGGCAATTATTTCAACCCTCAATCACACCCCTCGCTCTGAATGTCAAATATGGAACCTGGAGAAGTACTCCACTTCTCAGCCATTTGGCCCATTTCACACCAAACTACACAGTTCCCTTCCCATCTCAACCTTGTGCAGTATGTGTTCCAGAACGAGTTTCTTCTCAGCCTAACTACCTACCATGTCATCAGTCCACCTGTGATGGATGCTTGTTTGCACTGCATGTCGGGGCTGGCCGCGTGGATGCCCGTGCAGATGCCCGTGTGGATGCCGTGTGGATACCCGTGGGGATGCCGTGTGGATACCCGTGGGGATGCCGTGTGGATACCCGTGGGGATGCCGTGTGGATACCCGTGGGGATGCCGTGTGGATACCCGTGCGGATGCCCGTGCAGATGCCCGTGCGGATGCCGTGTGGATACCCGTGTGGATGCCCGTGCGGATGCCGTGTGGATACCCGTGGGGATGCCGTGTGGATACCCGTGGGGATGCCGTGTGGATACCCGTGGGGATGCCGTGTGGATACCCGTGCGGATGCCCGTGCAGATGCCCGTGTGGATGCCGTGTGGATGCCCGTGCGGATGCCGTGGGGATGCCCGTGCGGATGCCGTGTGGATACCCGTGGGGATGCCGTGTGGATACCCGTGCGGATGCCCGTGCGGATGCCGTGTGGTTGCCCGTGCGGATGCCTGTGCGGATGCCATGTGGATGCCCGTGCGGATGCCCGTGTGGATGCCCGTGCGGATGCCCGTGCGGATGCCCGTGCGGATGCCCGTGCGGATGCCCGTGCGGATGCCGTGTGGATGCCCGTGTGGATGCCCGTGTGGATGCCGTGTGGATGCCCGTGCGGATGCCGTGTGGATGCCCGTGCGGATGCCGTGTGGATGCCCGTGTGGATGCCTGTGTGGATGCCGTGTGGATGCCCGTGCAGATGCCATGCTCCATCATGTAAAGAAGAAAGGAACCGGTGGATAGTGGAATGGTCAGCAGGTGAGAGGAGGCACAGCGAGGGCGGTCCGCCTTAAATCAGCATACGAGAGATGGCCAAACAGATGATATTGAAAATGTCTGACGGGCGGTAGCTGCTAAGGTGGCGAGAGGGGGGTGGAAGAATAGGAACAATGTCCCAGGGTTGATTAAACTGGAATTTTGAATTGCTCTAGCGATGATCCACAGTTTGAAGAAGCCGTTTTTACCTTGAGTGATGAATGTCTCCAGATGAAATGGAGTGCAGCATGATTACAGACATATCTAAGCACAAAACAAAGAATGTGACAGCACAGGGAGTGCGTAATCACATCATACCACTTGCCTTGGATTCACTGGGCTTTGGAGGATACTGTAGGCCCCAAATGGACTATAAAATGTTCCTGCAAGGGCAAGTTTAACTCCTTTCTATCCTTAAGGATATAAAATTCAAAAGGCACTCGCACATCTGAGCAATCTTATTTGCAGGTGAATGGCAACAGTTGAACAAGATGAAGGAAAAAGGAAACCGCACACTGCTCTTGATAGTATCACTAATAAGCTTACGTATCGGCATCACGGCCTTCGTCAGAGCTTTTGTGATTTTTTTTACATTTGCACCCTTATGTAGACCTGGCCCCTCCCACATCCGTTCCACACATCGAAGGGGGTTGGAGGCAAAGGAAAAACAAATAGGTGCTACCAAATATATCAATATGCATTTCATAAATATTGCAAAAGTGTATAAATAAGACGTATTAAACACGTCTGTAAAACCACATTGAGGATATAGCAACTTTTCATTATATTAGTCATTGGGGACATCGTAAGAAAAACATCAGAGTAATCTTAAATAGGCACATAATTCATGTTCAAATTCACAACATATCATACATAGGCATTTCATTATTAAGTCCTTTAGGAAATAATGTCTTGAGGGTGAAAATCCCCAAACATTCTCTTTTACTCAGAGATGTATTAATATCACCTCCACAGTTTGATATCTTAACTTTCTCTATGCCACAACATCTAAAGGTAGAAATGTCATGATTCAGGTCATTGAAATGTACTGCGACTGGATAATCCCTGTAATTTCTCCTGATTGAACTTTAGAGAATGTTTTGGAGCTAGCCTTGCTTGCTTGCTAGCTCCCTGTGGAGCTAGCCTTGCTCTGTTGTAGCCTACTGAAAGGTCCAGAGAGTGAGGTTTTTTTTACATCTAGATTGACTTTAAATGGATTACTTCACCAATGGTTAGAGCTAGCTATGGAGAGAGCAAGCTATAGTGCAGGGTGCGACATGTGACCAACACTATGCGGTTGAGGAGAGCGCTGGGCATGAAGTGCTGGGCATCTTGTTGTTATGACATGCATTATCTGAATAAAACCTCTGAATTATAACTACGGATGAGCGCTATTGAAGAAACATTGAATGTCTTTGGCTTAACTAACATTGGACTAGAGCTAGCTAACGTTGGACCAGAGCTAGCCCTTGACCATGATTCTCAGATCCATTACATTACACATAATAACGTCTCGGGTTTTTGAGAGCTAAACCAGAGATAGCTTACAGGACAGCTAGCTAACGAGATTGTGTGCGGAGTGGCACCAGAATTCAAATAAAACCACGTCTTACCTATTTGTAGTTAATAAATCTAATGTGAAACGTGACAACTAGAGTATCCTTAAATAGCATTTGAAAATGTTAATCTATTGTTCTCTAATAAAAAATCTAGCTCGAATTTCTGAATCACACGTAATGTCATTAGCTCAGAAGTGATACGTGGCAAAAATCACTGGGGATAATTATTCCAAAATTAAACCATTTTAGTTCCGTGGTTGCCAGTAGTAATACGTGGGTAAAATCACTGGGAATAGTTACTCCCAAATTAAACCATTTTAGTTCCGTGGTTGCCAGTAGCGATGCGTGGGTAAAATCACTGGGAATAGTTACTCCCATATTACTCAATTTTGGTTCCGTGGTTGCCAGTAGCGATGCGTGGGTAAAATCACTGGGAATAGTTACTCCCAAATTAAACCATTTTAGTTCTGTGGTTGCCAGTAGCGATACGTGGGTAAAATCACTGGGAATAGTTATTCCCAAATTAAACCATTTTAGTTCCGTGGTTGCCAGTAGCGATGCGTGGGTAAAATCACTGGGAATAGTTACTCCCATATTACTCAATTTTGGTTCCGTGGTTGCCAGTAGCGATGCGTGGGTAAAATCACTGGGAATAGTTACTCCCATATTACTCAATTTTGGTTCCGTGGTTGCCAGTAGCGATGCGTGGGTAAAATCACTGTGAATAGTTACTCCCATATTACTCAATTTTGGTTCCGTGGTTGCCAGTAGCGATGCGTGGGTAAAATCACTGGGAATAGTTACTCCCATATTACTCAATTTTGGTTCCGTGGTTGCCAGTAGCGATGCGTGGGTAAAATCACTGTGAATAGTTACTCCCAAATTAATCCATTTTAGTTCCGTGGTTGCCAGTAGTGATACGTGGGTAAAATCACTGGGGATAATTACTCCCAAAATAAACCATTTTAGTTCTGTGGTTGCCAGTAGTGATACGTGGGTAAAATCACTGGGAATAGTTACTCCCAAATTAAACCATTTTAGTTCCGTGGTTGCCAGTAACGATACGTGGGTAAAATCACTGGGAATAGTTACTCCCAAATTAAACCATTTTAGTTCCGTGGTTGCCAGTAACGATACGTGGGTAAAATCAATGGGAATAGTTACTCCCATATTACGCAATTTTGGTTCCGTGGTTGCCAGTAGCGATGCGTGGGTAAAATCACTGGGAATAGTTACTCCCATATTACGCAATTTTGGTTCCGTGGTCGCCAGTAGCGATGCGTGGGTAAAATCACTGGGAATAGTTACTCCCATATTACTCAATTTTGGTTCCGTGGTTGCCAGTAGCGATGCGTGGGTAAAATCACTGGGAATAGTTACTCCCATATTACTCAATTTTGGTTCCGTGGTTGCCAGTAGCGATGCATGGGTAAAATCACTGGGAATAGTTACTCCCAAATTAATCCATTTTAGTTCCGTGGTTGCCAGTAGTGATACGTGGGTAAAATCACTGGGAATAGTTACTCCCAAATTAAACCATTTTAGTTCCGTGGTTGCCAGTAGTGATACGTGGGTAAAATCACTGGGAATAGTTACTCCCATATTACTCAATTTTTGTTCCGTGTTTGCCAGTAGCGATGCATGGGTAAAATCACTGGGAATAGTTACTCCCATATTACTCAATTTTGGTTACGTGGTTGCCAGTAGCGATGCGTGGGTAAAATCACTGGGAATAGTTACTCCCATATTACTCAATTTTGGTTCCGTGGTTGCCAGTAGCGATGCATGGGTAAAATCACTGGGAATAGTTACACCCATATTACTCAATTTTGGTTCCGTGGTTGCCAGTAGCGATGCGTGGGTAAAATCACTGGGAATAGTTACTCCCATATTACTCAATTTTGGTTCCGTGGTTGCCAGTAGCGATGCGTGGGTAAAATCACTGGGAATAGTTACTCCCATATTACTCAATTTTGGTTCCGTGGTTGCCAGTAGCGATGCATGGGTAAAATCACTGGGAATAGTTACTCCCAAATTAATCCATTTTAGTTCCGTGGTTGCCAGTAGTGATACGTGGGTAAAATCACTGGGAATAGTTACTCCCAAATTAAACCATTTTAGTTCCGTGGTTGCCAGTAGTGATACGTGGGTAAAATCACTGGGAATAGTTACTCCCAAATTAAACCATTTTAGTTCCGTGGTTGCCAGTAGCGATGCATGGGTAAAATCACTGGGAATAGTTACTCCCATATTACTCAATTTTGGTTCCGTGGTTGCCAGTAGCGATGCATGGGTAAAATCACTGGGAATAGTTACTCCCATATTACTCAATTTTGGTTACGTGGTTGCCAGTAGCGATGCGTGGGTAAAATCACTGGGAATAGTTACTCCCATATTACTCAATTTTGGTTCCGTGGTTGCCAGTAGCGATGCATGGGTAAAATCACTGGGAATAGTTACACCCATATTACTCAATTTTGGTTCCGTGGTTGCCAGTAGCGATGCGTGGGTAAAATCACTGGGAATAGTTAATCCCATATTACTCAATTTTGGTTCCGTGGTTGCCAGTAGTGATACGTGGGTAAAATCACTCGGAATAGTTACTCCCATATTACTCAATTTTGGTTCCGTGGTTGCCAGTAGCGATGCATGGGTAAAATCACTGGGAATAGTTACTCCCATATTACTCAATTTTGGTTCCGTGGTTGCCAGTAGCGATGCATGGGTAAAATCACTGGGAATAGTTAATCCCATATTACTCAATTTTGGTTCCGTGGTTGCCAGTAGCGATGTGTGGGTAAAATCACTGGGAATAGTTACTCCCATATTACTCAATTTTGGTTCCGTGGTTGCCAGTAGCGATGCGTGGGTAAAATCACTGGGAATAGTTACTCCCATATTACTCAACTTTGGTTCAAAGGTTGCCAGTAGCGATGCGTGGGTAAAATCACTGGGAATAGTTACTCCCATATTACTCAATTTTGGTTCCGTGGTTGCCAGTAGCGATGCATGGGTAAAATCACTGGGAATAGTTACTCCCATATTACTCAACTTTGGTTCAAAGGTTGCCAGTAGCGATGCATGGGTAAAATCACTAGGAATAGTTACTCCCATATTACTCAACTTTGGTTCCGTGGTTGCCAGTAGTGATGCATGGGTAAAATCACTGGGAATAGTTACTCCCATATGACTCAACTTTGGTTCCGTGGTTGCCAGTAGCGATGCATGGGTAAAATCACTGGGAATAGTTACTCCCATATTACTCAACTTTGGTTCCGTGGTTGCCAGTAGTGATGCATGGGTAAAATCACTGGGAATAGTTACTCCCATATTACTCAACTTTGGTTCCGTGGTTGCCAGTAGTGATGCATGGGTAAAATCACTGGGAATAGTTACCCCCATATGACTCAACTTTGGTTCCGTGGTTGCCAGTAGCGATGCGTGGGTAAAATCACTGGGAATAGTTACTCCCATATGACTCAACTTTGGTTCCGTGGTTGCCAGTAGCGATGCGTGGGTAAAATCACTGGGAATAGTTACTCCCATATGACTCAACTTTGGTACCGTGGTTGCCAGTAGCGATGCGTGGGTAAAATCACTGGGAATAGTTCCGTGGTTGCCAGTAGCGATGCGTGGGTAAAATCACTGGGAATAGTTCCGTGGTTGCCAGTAGCGATGCGTGGGTAAAATCACTGGGAATAGTTACTCCCATATGACTCAACTTTGGTTCCGTGGTTGCCAGTAGCGATGCGTGGGTAAAATCACTGGGAATAGTCACTCCCATATGACTCAACTTTGGTTCCGTGGTTGCCAGTAGCGATGCGTGGGTAAAATCACTGGGAATAGTTACTCCCATATGACTCAACTTTGGTTCCGTGGTTGCCAGTAGCGATGCGTGGGTAAAATCACTGGGAATAGTTACTCCCATATGACTCAACTTTGGTTCTGTGGTTGCCAGTAGCGATGCGTGGGTAAAATCACTGGGAATAGTTACTCCCATATATGACTCAACTTTGGTTCCGTGGTTGCCAGTAGCGATGCGTGGGTAAAATCACTGGGAATAGTTCCGTGGTTGCCAGTAGCGATGCGTGGGTAAAATCACTGGGAATAGTTCCGTGGTTGCCAGTAGTGATGCGTGGGTAAAATCACTGGGAATAGTTACTCCCATATGACTCAACTTTGGTTCCGTGGTTGCCAGTAGCGATGCGTGGGTAAAATCACTGGGAATAGTTACTCCCATATGACTCAACTTTGGTTCCGTGGTTGCCAGTAGCAATGCGTGGGTAAAATCACTGGGAATAGTTCCGTGGTTGCTAGTAGCGATGCGTGGGTAAAATCACTGGGAATAGTTCCGTGGTTGCCAGTAGCGATGCGTGTGTAAAATCACTGGGAATAGTTCCGTGGTTGCCAGTAGCGATGCGTGGGTAAAATCACTGGGAATAGTTCCGTGGTTGCCAGTAGCTATGCATGGGTAAAATCACTGGGAATGGTTCCGTGGTTGCCAGTAGCGATGCGTGGGTAAAATCACTGAGAATAGTTCCGTGGTTGCCAGTAGCGATGCGTGGGTAAAATCACTGGGAATAGTTCCGTGGTTGCCAGTAGCGATGCGTGGGTAAAATCACTGGGAATAGTTCCGTGGTTGCCAGTAGCGATGCGTGGGTAAAATCACTGGGAATAGTTCCGTGGTTGCCAGTAGCGATGCGTGGGTAAAATCACTGGGAATGGTTCCGTGGTTGCCAGTAGTGATGCGTGGGTAAAATCACTGGGAATAGTTCCGTGGTTGCCAGTAGCGATGCGTGGGTAAAATCACTGGGAATAGTTCCGTGGTTGCCAGTAGTGATGCGTGGGTAAAATCACTGGGAATAGTTCCTTGGTTGCCAGTAGCGATGCATGGGTAAAATCACTGGGAATAGTTCCGTGGTTGCCAGTAGCGATGCATGGGTAAAATCACTGGGAATAGTTCCGTGGTTGCCTTTAGTGATGCATGGGTAAAATCACTGGGAATAGTTCCTTGGTTGCCAGTAGCGATGCATGGGTAAAATCACTGGGAATAGTTCCGTGGTTGCCAGTAGCGATGCGTGGGTAAAATCACTGGGAATAGTTCCTTGGTTGCCAGTAGCGATGCATGGGTAAAATCACTGGGAATAGTTCCGTGGTTGCCAGTAGCGATGCGTGGGTAAAATCACTGGGAATAGTTCCGTGGTTGCCAGTAGCGATGCATGGGTAAAATCACTGGAGAAGCCAAGCCTGAAAAAAAGCCATATTTCAATCTACAGTTGAAGTCGGAAGTTTACATACAGCCAAATACATTTAAACTCTGTTTTTCACAATTCCTGACATTTAATCCTAGTAAACATTCCCTGTCTTAGGTCAGTTAGGATCACCACTTTATCTTAAGAATGTGAAATGTCAGAATAATAGTAGAGAATGATTTATTTCAGCTTTTATTTCTTTCATCACATTCCCAGTGGGTCAGAAGTTTACATACACGCAATTGGTACTTGGTAGCAATGCCTTTAAAACAGAAACAGTCCTGTAAGGTGCAGAAAACACTAAACAGCAAATAACTACCCACAAAACCCATGTGGGAAAAGCTACCTAAGTATGGTTCTCAATCAGAGACAACGATAGACAGCTGCCTCTGATTGAGAACCACATGGCCAAACAACAAAGAAATACAAAACATAGAAAATGAGCATAGAATGCCCACCCTAGTCACACCCTGGACTAATCAAAATAGAGAATAAAAGCCTCTCTATGGCCAGGGCATGACATATGGATTTAGAACGCGTTATCACAAGTCGCAAAGAAAACAGGAACTGCCTCCACTATCCCAGCACCATTTCAACTTCATCAAATCACCTATGCTTAGTCTAGTACAGTGACAACAAAAAGAAAAAGAAAACAATTTAGGCCAATCAATGGAAGTTAAATATAATGTGGCTATCCATGGTTCTGATTTCTCTTTTGTGTGTGTGTGTGTGTGTGTGTGTGTGTGTGTGTGTGTGTGTGTGTGTGTGTGTGTGTGTGCACACGCACGTGAACGTTCAACTCTACTCTTTGTATGACAGGGAGAGGGTATGTGTAACTGACTTTTCATTCAAAATTCCCTGGGCTTTAGAGCTTATTTCCCCACCTCTTGAGATTCACAATGCAAACAGAACAACAGCCAGCCCATTTCCAATTACACATTGACATTTAATCAGTATGTTCACTTCTAGGGTAGTAAACAGTGTGTTCGTTCAAGTAGAAAAAACATGTTGACTCATCCTACTTGTAGAGAAACGCCAATGCCGTTCTCCTCTCTTTTATGTTTCAACAGTCTATGACTCTGTCAAAGAGTACATGCTTTTGTTTTTTTGTTGACCTAGGCTACGTGGCTAAAATGCTTGCTTGCTAGCCCAACTTCTTTTCATGGGCAACGTTAGCTAGTTAACATTAGCCTTCTACATCTAGCTAAATATTGAACTTCCATCATATCAGGCCAAGGGCACAATGTATGAATTTATGGTTGGATCAGAATCACAGTTATAATCATTGGCCAGTACAGAGAATTAAGTAAATCCACAAGTCCAAATCCCTATCTCCATCCCGGTTCAATTTTAGCTAGCCAGCTTGCCACCGGAGGACAACAACACGACGAGATGCAACAATTCAAGTTGTTTCTGTCAATGACGAATGGCTCTCGAGGTGATGTGATTGGGGTGAAGCCAAATCCAAACTGGCTTCCATTGACACTATGTTTTTGGTGTGCCAGGACCAATCACAGCTGAGCTCGCTCAGTTTAGCTCAACGCTGATTGGCTATTATTTTCAACTTTTTTTATCAAGGGCAAATGCTCTCCAGCTTCTCTTGCATTCAATACTAGGGGCGGCAACAATGTCATACTCTTTATGACCAGACAGAATCAGATAGATGGCCTATACGTACAGTGACAGAGGGGCGCTGTTTCGCTTGCTTGGATGCTTTCTCCAGTGAGATATATTCAGCCTCTTGCAAACTGATGGAAAATTATGAAACACAGAGCGATGAAAGATACATTATTTTATGTTTCTTTCTTTATTTTGTCATTTTTGGGGGGAAGCCTGGTTTCCTATGGCATCCATGAATACACACTACTGCAGTAGCTACAGTATCATCAAATCATCAACAACTTTATTTATACAGGATATTTCAGACATGGAATGCAACACAATCTGCTTCACATGGAGAAAAACAACAACATAAGAGGATAAAAAATGAAATGATAGTAATACAAACTGAATAACTAAAAAGCGCCCTAAGGAAAAGCAAAGCTACAAAAGGTGTGCTTTAAGATCTCTTTTAAAATGTCCACAGTTTCACCCCCCCTCGGGTTCTCTGGCAGGCTGTTCCAGAGGCAGGGGGCATAGTAACTAAAGGCTGCCTCTCTGTCACGGATCCCTCTGGAACTGTCATTACGCACACCTGGCCCCTATTCCCAGTTGATTAGTAATTGTAGAAGTGTGCCCTTTGTTCACCATTGTCCTGTCGATTATTGTTCCAATGTCCGTTGGTTCGTGTTAGTACCTGTGCTATGTTGTTTTGGCTTTCGTGCCACGTATATTGTGTAGATGTTTACGGGTCTCGTCCCATGTGATAATCATTCTGTGATTGTCTATTTATTCGAGGTACTCCTCGCCCATTTGTTTGGGTTTCTACCCTGTGTTTTGTATACGTCTTTGTTTGGTCTTCATTCCCGTGCCTTTACACAGCACGCTGTAATTTGGGTAAATAAAAACCCTTATTACGCATTCCTGCGCCTATCTCCCGTTCCCTTTATACCAGCGTGACACTCTCCATGCCTCTTGGTCCGAGGCTTTGGGATAGTTAAAAGGCCAGTGCTAGAGGACCTGAGGGACCTACTGGGCACAAAACTTAAAAGCATTTCTGACATGTATCTGACATGTATTGAGGCGCACGATTGTGGATTGGTTTAAAAACCAATAGAAGAATCTTAAAATTAATTCTAAAATTCTAAAACTCACAGGCAACCAGTGCAGAGACATTAAAACCAGTGTAATGTGTGATCTCCACCTGGTTTTGGTCAGTACCTGCGCTGCAGCATTCTGTATGTTTTGCCATTGACCAATGGCTTTCTTGGGTAGACTAGATAGGAGAGCATTATATTAGTCAAGCCTGCTTGTAATATGTCTGTCTTTATCAGCCTGAGAGAATGTAAACACTGAATTCATCTCCTGGTGGAAAGCAGAATAGGTTATCCTGTAGGATTTTGACTGTGCTTAGCTCTATTCCATTTTTTTTATTATGAAAAACTCCCTAGTCCTTAACAATTACAAGCATACCCATAACATTATGCAGCCACCAATATGCTTGAAAATATGGTGATAATGTGTTGTGTTGCATTTGCCCCAAACATAACACTTTGCATTCATACAAAAAGTTAATTGCTTTGTCAATTTTTTGGGAAGTATCACATTAGTGCCTTGTTGCAAACAGGCTGCGTGTTTTGGAATAATTTGTATTCTGTACAGGCTTCCTTCTTTTCACTCTGTCAATTAGGTTAGTGTTGTGGAGTAACTACTATTTTGATCCATACTCAGTTTTCTATCACAGCCATTAATCTCTGTAACTGTTTAAAGTCACCATTGGCCTCATGGTGAAATCCAAGAGCAGTTTCTTTCCTCCCTGGCAACTGAGTTATGAAGGACGGCTGTATCAACATCCAAAGTGTAAGTAATAACTTCACCATGCTCAAAGGGTTATTCAATGTCTTTTATTTTTTTTAGGTACCCTTTCTTGCGAGGCATTGAAAACCTCCCTGGTCTTTGTGGTTGAATCTGTGTTTTAAATTCAATGCTCAACTGAAGGACCTTACAAGTATCTGTATGTGTGGGGTACAGAGATGAGGTAGTCATTCCAAATGCTAGTAAAACCAAATGCATGCTTTTCAACCGATCGCTGCCTGCACCCGCATGCCCGACTAGCATTACCACACTGGATGGTTCCGACCTTGAATATGTGGACACCTATAAGTACCTTGGTGTCTGGCTAGACTGCAAACTCTCCTTCATCGCTACATATTCATCGCAAGACCCACTGGCTCCAGGTCATCTACAAGGCCATGCTAGGTAAAGCTCCGCCTTATCTCAGTTCACTGGTCACGATGGCAACACCCATCCGTAGCACGCGCTCCAGCAGGTGTATCTCACTGATCATCCCTAAAGCCAACACCTCATTTGGCCGCCTTTCGTTGCAGTACTCTGCTGCCTGTGACTGGAACGAATTGCAAAAATCGCTAAAGTTGGAGACTTATCTCCCTCACCAATTTCAGCTATCTGAGCAGCTAACCGATCGCTGCAGTTGTACATAATCTATTGGTAAATAGCCCACCCATTTTCACCTACCTCATCCCCACAGTTTTTATTTATTTACTTTTCTGCTCTTTTGCACACCAATATCTCTACCTGTACATGATCATCTGATCCTTTATCACTCCAGTGTTAATCTGCAAAATTGTAATTATTCGCCTACCTCCTCATGCCTTTTGCACACAATGTATATAGACTCCCCTTTTTTTCTACTGTGTTATTGACTTGTTAATTGTTTACTCCATGTGTAACTCTGTGTTGTCTGTTCACACTGCTATGCTTTATCTTGGCCAGGTCGCAGTTGCAAATGAGAACTTGTTCTCAACTAGCCTACCTGGTTAAATAAAGGTGAAATAAATAAAATAAAATTCAAAAATCATGTTAAACATTGCTATTCCATGTAACTTATTATGTAAATTGTTAATTATATATTTACTCCTGAACTTATTTAGGCTTGCCATAACAAAGGTGTTGAATACTTATTGACTCAAGACATTTCAGCTTTTCATTTTCATTCAATTGTAGAAATTTCTCAAAAATATAAATTCATTATGGGGTGTTGTGTGAAGGGCAGTGACAAAATATATAAATTCATTATGGGGTGTTGTGTGAAGGGCAGTGACAAAAGATATAAATTCATTATGGGGTGTTGTGTGAAGGGCAGTGACAAAAAATATAAATTCAGGCTGTAACACAACAAAATGTGTAAAAAGCCAAGGGGCAGGAATACTTTCTGAAGACACAGTAACACAAAAAAAGCCTCCTTACTTTATTTTTTAGCTGCCTATGTCTCAGGTAGCCTGCAAAGCCAACATGTATATAGAATGCAATAATTCACTAATATTTGCCACATTCTAATCATTATCATCTGGCAACAAATGGCCACAGTGAACTTTGCCCTTCTGTAGATCTGAACCACTTGGATAGTGAAACTTGCATCCCGCCAACCAGAATATTAAGGCAAAGCAATTCAGGCATTCTTGAAAGTCAGGACAATCCTGCAAAGAATTTTAATTTGCAAGCAATAAGCCTAAGCATTTAAAATGAAACTAGCGTCAGCCTGCCTTATAGGCGGTAAATCACTCGATCTGATTAAAATACTAAATGCCATTCAATCTTTGAGGACTGCGACCATAGAAATAAAATGTATTATTCATAATAAGCTATTGTCAACTTCCTGTCTGGCTATTTTGCTTAGAGCTCACTGTGACTCATGTTTACATGCTTACATATTAGGCTATGAATTTCATGCAGAAATGTATTTATTTTGCGAATGGAACTGGGGCATTGACATCAAATGCCTCGCGAACCTTAAAAAAAATGTAAAAACAAAAGTTTCCACCATAATTTGTTGCAATAAGGAAAGTTTCACAAAGAAAAATCCACCTCTGTCAAATGGATTCAAATTTTGTTGATCTTTGGAAAACGCCTCCTGTATCTGCCGTTTCCATTATACGTCGCAAAGATTTTTTCCGCAGCATTACTTTTGTTGAATAAACCTGGGTCAATGGAAGCCTATTTAGATTGTTTCACTTCATCTCTTCGATGATCACTCTAACTGCCAATTATTAAACAGTGACTCGATGTAGAGGCCATTCAGATGGAGGTAAAGCCATGAAAGCCCACATGTCTCTCTAGCACACACCAGCATCACTGAACGAGGGCCCCCGTGGCGCCGTTATTTAAGTGGGCGGCAGAATTCACAGACTCTTTACAAATCCTCTGTTTGAATTCCTATAAAGGAAAATATGAACAGTTGAAACAATACTATTTTTGAAGTTTGAAATGGCCAGCGTCACCTCGCTTTAGTGTTCTGACTGAAATAGTTCATAGATAGTCCTCCCAGAGGAGCCTTAATGGATGATAGTCCTCCCAGAGGAGCCTTAATGGATGATAGTCCTCCCAGAGGAGCCTTAATGGATGATAGTCCTCCCAGAGGAGCCTTAATGGATGATAGTCCTCCCAGAGGAGCCTTAATGGATGATAGTCCTCCCAGAGGAGCCTTAATGGATGATAGTCCTCCCAGAGGAGCCTTAATGGCTGATTCACCTCCCAGAGGAGCCTTAATGGATGATTCACCTCCCAGAGGAACCTTAATGGATGATTCACCTCCCAGAGGAGCCTTAATGGATGATTCACCTCCCAGGGGAGCCTTAATGGATGATTCACCTCCCAGAGGAGCCTTAATGGATGATTCACCTCCCAGAGGAGCCTTAATGGATGATAGTCCTCCCAGAGGAGCCTTAATGGATGATAGTCCTCCCAGAGGAGCCTTAATGGCTGATTCACCTCCCAGAGGAGCCTTAATGGATGATTCACCTCCCAGAGGAGCCTTAATGGATGATTCACCTCCCAGAGGAGCCTTAATGGATGATTCACCTCCCGGAGGAGCCTTCATGGATGATTCACCTCCCGGAGGAGCCTTAATGGATGATTCACCTCCCGGAGGAGCCTTAATGGATGATTCACCTCCCAGAGGAGCCTTAATGGATGATTCACCTCCCGGAGGAGCCTTCATGGATGATTCACCTCCCGGAGGAGCCTTCATGGATGATTCACCTCCCGGAGGAGCCTTCATGGATGATTCACCTCCCGGAGGAGCCTTCATGGATGATTCACCTGTGACTGTGAGAGATGAGGTGCAGAATGCTCAATCCCACATGTTTTGATCTAACTGAATCAGTCACGATGCAATAGATGATTTATTGATGATGTTCAAAATGGGGACTTTCACTGTTTGGTCTGCACAGTTTTTAAGAACATGGTTATTTTGATGACTCCAAAACAACAGGCTACAAAAAAATGGTCTCTGTGTTCGCTTAACAAAAACGCCGTTATGTGGAATGTAGGATGTTTTCTTGGCTTTGTAATTGCCTTCATTGTTCATAGTCCTATATGATATAATGTATCTGTGTGTGCAAACACTTCCACCCACTGTACTTAAAATAAATTATAATAACTGTAGATATTATAAATAATTCCAATTCTGTCTCCTTTCTTTGGTTACTTAACCTGTTGTGTAAGGAATGAGAAAGATACAGTAGGACCCAGACAATGTTTTTCCATCAGATTAGCGACTAGAAATAGCTTATCTCCGAGGATGGTGGAAAGATGGCAAGAGAGTACTTCTGTAATGTGTATGGTGACATACATATAGAAAATAAAAACACTCCGTCTATTTTAAGTAGGAAACCAAATGAGCATGTTTGGAAGAAGAGCCAGGGGTTCATTCCCACATCTCCTCTTTGTCACCAACCTGGTCTCAGAGCATTTAGTATTATTCTGTAAGTAAAACCAAGACACTCCATTTTGTATATGCTATGTTTGGTCACAGCCATTTTAGTCACATAATAGCCTGTGTATTTTGTTCTATTAAATAATGAATGTTTAAGCTACCTCTAACTTCCATCGTGAGCATTCTCACATAGCCTTATCCAACTAGAGGCTTAACATAACCTAGAATAACTTAGCTGGCAACATTGATATTGTGGAAGATTGTACCTAATGACAACATTAATTAACCATATAGCCTATAAAGCCTTGGCTAAAGGTTAAACAATTTACAGCTCTGATTTTCTCTCCATCATAACCGTCAATGGGGGTAAATAACAGTGGTTTCTTTGAAAAGGGGAGAATTTGAGATTTTGAAAAATGACAGAGGTATTACAGATTAGTAAACAAATAGCATTTGAAAGAAAAAAAGCAAACGCAACTCGCATTTGCGGCCTGCGGAGCAACAACACAGACGAATGAATTACAGCGAACATGAAGGAAAATAGAGCTTCTGATGTGATCAAAGCAAAAATAGCCTACATGAAAGTGAGAGTAAACATTGTTTCTAGTTGAGGTAAGTTACAAGTCAAGTGTCCTGGCTTCTCAGGTAGATCAGCTCAATCAGAACGTGCAACTGGAAGATGTCAAATCTACCAATGAGAGGATTGCAGTTTAGGATTAGACAGATGAAAAGGAGCTTCATGTCAAATTAAATGTCCATTAGCCTGGCTAATGGCTGCCTCTCTCTTTTGCACAAGAATCACTCTGAGAGCCCCCACCTATCCACTTACGCAATGTGTTCGTTCACGCTCATTCTTCAAAATAAAGGCCTGAAACTACGTCTAAAGGCTGTAGACACCTTAGGGAAATCATAGAAAAAGGAATCTGGTTGATATCCCTTTCAATGGTCAATAGGGATGCATAGGAACACAATAGTTTCAAAATCAGAGTCACTTCCTGATTGGATTTTTCTCAGGCTTTCGCCTGCAATATCAGTTCTGTTCTACTCACAGACAATATTTTTACAGTTTTGGAAACTTTAGAGTTTTCTATCCTAAGCTGTCAATTATATGCATATTCTAGCATCTGGTCCTGAGAAATAGGCCATTTACTTTGGGAACGTTATTTTTCCACAAAAAAAAATAGTGCCCCCTAGCTTCAAGAGATTTGAACTCCGTTACAGCTATAGGATGGGGCATTGGATTGCTGTCCTGAGCAAATGCCCTGTATCGGGCTTATTTAAGTGTCATCCATTATTTTAACACTTAATTTAACACTTTAATACTTTACAATGTTTAATAATGTTTTCAAGATAAAATGTTATAAAAATGTTTAAACATCTTTATAAAAATGCTCATCTAGTTACATCTTGCTTCAAGTTACTTGCTTAGAATCTCCTAATTATCATCTAAGCAGTCACTGTTGTCATACATCAATCTAGGTAAACATGGATTAGGTTGCCTAAATCCCTATGATATACAGTACAATGGTGAATATACTGAACAGTGTAGGAATGTTAAATTACTGCCCTTTCAATTGCTATCTTTACCCCCTGTGGCAGCTCTCTGTTCTGGGCTTGACTTGATCCAAGCACCAACAGGGGACGTATAGAAACGTCCATAAAGCGATCCGTCATCCGCATTCATGCCCAATAATACTCGCCAAGAATGAATTACCAGCAAATCCGCCATATCATCATCTGACTGCCAATGACATACCTAAATGGTACCCCGAGGCATTTTTTGAAGTCGTGTACATCTCCTAATAACTGACAGTGTGGCTCCCACGTTATACCACATAAAACATGAATTTACACACCAGGAAATTCACAGCAAGCAGTCCCCACAACATGATCTGTCACAGAGTCAGATTCCAATGGTAAATAAACATCAGGCAATACAATACTATACCTTACCATTCAAAAGTTTGGGGTCACGTAGAAATGTTATTGTTTTTGACTGAAAAGCACCTTTCTCCATTAAAATAACATCAAATTGATCATAAATACAGTCTAGACATTGTTAATGTTGTAACTTACTATTGTAGCTGGAATTATTATTTTTTTAAATAGAATATCGACATAGGCGTACAGAGTCCCATTATCAGCAACGCCCTGACCTTATAGAGCTTTTCATGTCTCTATTTTGGTTTGGTCAGGGTGTGATTTTGGTGGGCATTCTATGTTCTTTTTCTATGTTTTTTTATATCTTTGTTTTGGCCAGGTATGGTTCTCAATCAGGGACAGCTGTCTATCATTGTCTCTGATTGGGAACCATA
The DNA here is from genome assembly GCF_036934945.1 of Oncorhynchus masou masou. Lineage (NCBI taxonomy): Eukaryota > Metazoa > Chordata > Actinopteri > Salmoniformes > Salmonidae > Oncorhynchus > Oncorhynchus masou. Next base: position 92,197,444 of record NC_088242.1, read on the forward strand.
CTTAGGTAGCTTTTCACCACAGGGTTTTTGTGGGTAGTTGTTTTCTGTTTAGTTTGGTTACCTTACAGAACTGTTCATTTGTCTCTTTGTTATTTTTGTTCAAAGTGTTCTTTGAGTTAATCATGAACATGTACCACGCTGCGCTTTGGTCTCCTTCTACTCCATACGACGAACGTTACAATATACATATGGGATGAGTAATGCAATATATGTAAACATTATTAGTGGCATTATTAAAGTGGCTAGTGATCCATTTATTAAAGTGGCCAATGATTTCAAGTCTGTATGAAGGCAGCAGCCTCTCTGTGTTAGTGATAGCTGTTTAACAGTTTGATGGCCTTGAGAGAGAAGTTGTTTTTCAGTCTCTTGGTCACAGCTTTGATGCACCTGTAACGACCTTGCATTCCGGATGGTAGTGGGTTGAACAGGCTGTGGCTAGGGTGGTTGTTGTCCTTGATGATCTTTTTGGCCTTGCTGTGACATCGGGTGCTGTAGGTGTCCTGGAGGGCAGGTAGTTTGCCCCCAGTGATGCGTTGTGCAGGCCGCACCACCCCCTGGAGAGCTTTGTGGTTGTGGGCGGTACAGTTTGTCCGTTATGTGTACGCCGAGGAACTTAACGTCACACACTTTTGTTGTTGTTGATCATTTCACTTAAGTTGTTGATTTTTGTGCAAAACAGTAGCATATTATAGGTAAACAGACAACCACAACTGGATTGTTGTAGTAAATGCAATCTTTCATCTTAAGTTGTACCAGTTCAGTTATATTTCAGCTGATGGGCTACCTATCATTTTACTTACCTTGTGATAAATTCACTCCAGGAATAATGACTTGATAGCATTTCTGTTATAAAAGCAATAACTTGGCCCTATTGAATGGGGCACAATTTGCTTATCAATCATCCTTCATACTCAGATAATGACTGTGAAAGGTCAAGTTGTTTCAATAGCTTGCCTTAGTCAAGGGTATCTCTTCTAAATTAGTTTTGCTTTGTTTATTCCACTGACAGCCTATTCAGATGGTAGCTATGTTCTTCATAACCCGTGGAAAGACCAACTTAACTAAAAGCAAACGCTTCAGAGCTTTCATCTCACACAATTCGTTGTGACTCACACATGAAGTAGAAAACGCCTTCTCGTTCATATTCACACACTCTTTCCTTCCTTCTCTCCCTCTCTCTGCATAAATCGCTGTCTCAGTTTTAATAACAGCCCATTCATTTTTTTGTCACACTCACTCGTTCCCTTGCTCAGCCAAAGGAAGAGAGGAGACAGAATGAGCCGAGGGGAGACAGAATGAGCCGAGGGGAGACAGAATGAAAGCACAGCAAGAATAATGAAATAATGACCAAATTGTAAAAAGAAACGCACACTCCCCTTGCGAGGGCGCTGACAGGTGTTTGCGGAGCGTGGGTGCGAAATCCATTAGAACCCTGTCAGAGGATGGCGCTGGGTAACAAAGGTGCTGTAATTACCCAGAGCCACGCAGACTGGAATCACATTTTTCACTTAGGCACCACTGCAACAAATGCAAAATGGCTGCCTCCATGTGTTGTCTTGGTATTCTGGTGAAAGAGAATTAGCAGCCTTCAGTTGAATGTATGTTCAACTGGCACTGTATGTGTTTCTTTATTGGGGTCAAAGTCCATAAAAATGGATGATTGTCATAACGGTGTTTATGAACCAATGAATGTTAAGGTACGACCACAAATAATCATCATTGTATAGCTCGTGTCACCACTACAGCAGAGGAATTCCCCAGAGGTGGGATTGAATCAACATTTTAATTGACTTGTCAGGGGACATGCATATTGGATGTATGTCAGAGGAGATCAAAACGGTGTGAGGTTGCTGGTTGGTTTTGTTGATGGCAGAAATCTCACTTTATTCAGTTACAGATTAACATATTTTTGCCAATCATTAATGGTAGATAATAAAGGACAGAAAACTACTAAATACAATGTCAGCGTATTACTCCCAGCTACTTCCTGTTGTAGACAGTTTAATTGATCAAATTAAGAGATTATTAAGAGCTACTGATACTCAGAGAGACATAAATAGTTTTTCTCACAGCTATTGTTATTCTAAGTGTTTCCTTCTCAGAGATATCCCTCGGGCCACTCCCCCCCCAAAACAACAACAACAACAACAACAACACATTTCTAATCCTCCACAACATGACATTTGTTACAACCTTAATTAAACATTCCCATGCAGGCACACCTAAACAGCCAAGGATTGTCATTCTCTGAGTGTCGCTGGAGCATAGCACCAGGTTGTATATCTTCCCGAAACATCTGTTTGACATGTAACAATGCAAAATAACAGAAGAGGGAAGCCAGGCATAGACAAGTTTGACAAAGACGTTGTCTCGATACAATGCACTATTTGTTCTGCTGTGATGGTGGTTTGAAAAGCCCCACTCACACCTGTGCTGCATAGCTCGATCTTTTGGTGGCTGTTGTTATCGATTTGAAGACTGTATATTGGACCCCAGGCAACATCATAATAATACTAAATGAAGAGCTTATTTCCAAAACACTATAGCCACAAAAAAATCACATTTGGGTACCTTCATGTGTGTGTATAATATTACTGTTCTCAGATCATTTTTTTATTAATAGATTTTAGATGTATATGAAATTGTGTTTTTTGTGCAAAACGCTATATAGCCATTGTTTAACTGGAATGAAATGTTTGTATCCTGTATATTTGACTGTGACATATGGTTGTCTTACCTAGCTATTTTAAGATGAATGAATTTACAGTAAATCGCTGTGGATAAAAAAAAATCTCTGTTTTACTTGCAGGTTGTGTTGAGGCAGCCTTAGACTGGCATCATCATCATTTTAAAAGGTCTGTAAAATGTATTTAATGAAGTAAATATTATCTAAAATGCTTAAATGTATATACATGTGTGGTTTGGATAAAATGCACTAGTCCATTGCATGCATAGCTATGTTCCTGACCTTAACTGTTTGCTACTGAGTTGGTTGCTCAGGTTTAACCCAGGTGTGGTGAGTTAGATCATTCAAATCAAATCAAAATCAAATCGAATCCAACATTATTTGTCACATGCGACGAATACAACAAGTGTAGACTTTACCGTGAAATGCTTACTGACAAGTCCTTAAAACAACAGTGTAAATGAAGAAGAAGAAAATATTTACCAAGTAAACTAAAATCAAAAGTTATAATCAAAAGTAACACAATAAGAATAACATAATGAGGCTATATTCAGGGGGCACCGGTACCGAGTCAGTGTGCAGGGGTACAGGCTAGTTGAGGTAATCTGTACATGTAGGTGGGGGCGAAGTGACAATGCATAGTTAACGCACAAACAGTGAGTAGCAGCAGTGTACAAAAGGGAGGGAGGAGGGGAGTGGTCAATGTATATTGTCCGATGGCTTGGGGGTAGTAGCTGTTGAGGAGCCTTTTCATCCTAAACTTGCTCCGGTACCACTTGCCATGCAGTAGCAGAAACAACCTTTTATGGGCTTTCCTGTGACACCTCCTATTATATAGGTCCTGGATGGCAGACAGCTTGGCCCAGTGATGTACTGGGCCGTTCGCACTACCCCCTGTAGCACCTTGCGGTCAGACGCCGAGCAGTTGCCATACCAGGAAGTGATGCAACCGGCGGTGATACAACCGGTCAGGATGCACTCGATGGTGCAGCTGTAGAACCTTTTGAGGATCTGGGGACCCATGTCAAATCTTTTCAGTCTCCTGAGGGGGAAAAGGTTTTGTTGATCCTTCACGACTGTCTTGGTATGTTTGGACTATGATAGTTCGTTGGTGATGTGGACACAAAGGAACTTGAAACTCTCGACCTGCTCCGCTACAGCCCCGTCGATGTTAATGGGGGCCTGTTTGGCCCGCCTTTTCCTGTAGTCCACGATCAGCTCCTTTGTCTTGGTCGTGTTGAGTTAGAGGTTGTTGTCCTGGCACCACACTGCCAGTTCTCTGACCTCCTCCCTATAGGTCATCTCACCATTGTTGGTGGTCACTGGACACTTGGACACTGTTCTGTCATCAGAAAACTTAAAGATGGTTTTGAGTCGTGTTTGGCCATGCAGTCGTGGGTGAACATGGAATACAGGAGGGGACTAAGTACACACCCCTGAGGGGCCCCAGGGTTAATAATCAGCGTGGCAGGTGTGTTGTTGCTTACTCTTACCACCTGCGGGAGGCCTGTCAGGAAGTCCAGGATCAAGTTCCAGAGGAAGGTGTTTAGTCCCAGAGTCCTTAGCTTAGTGATGAGCTTCGTGGGCACTATAGTGTTGAACACTGAGCTCTCGTCAATGAACAGCATTCTCACTTAGGTGTTCCTTTTGTCCGGGTGAGAAAGGGCAATTGAGATTGCATCATCAGTGGATCTATTGGGGCGGTATGCAAATTGGAGTGGGTCTAGTGTGTCCGGGAGAATGCTGTTGATGTGAGCCATGACCAGCCTTTCAATGCACTTCATGGCTACCGACGGGAGTGCCACGGGCGGTAATCATTTAGGCAGGTTACCTTCGCTTCTTTGGGCATCGGGATTATGGTGGTCTGCTTGAAACATAGGTATTACAGACTTGTCAGGGAAAGGTTGAAAATGTCAGTGAAGGCACTTGACAGTTGGTCCGCACATGCTTTGAGTACACGTTCTGGTAATCAATCTGGCCCAGCGGCATTGCGAATGTTGACCTGTTTAAAGATTTTGTTCACATTGGCTACCGAGAGTGTTATCACACAGTCATCCAGAGCAGCTGGTGCTCTTGTGCATGCTTCAGTGTTGCTTTCCTCGAAGCGAGCATAAAAGGAATTTAGCTCGTCTAGTAGACTTGCGTCACTGGGCAGCTCATGTCTGGGTTTCCCTTTGTAGTCTGTAGTAGTTTTCAAACCCTGCCGCATCCGATGAGCGTCAGAACCAGTGTCGTATGATTCAATCTTAATCCTGTATTGATGCTTTGCTTGTTTGACGGTTCGTCTGAGGGCATAGCGGGATTTCTTGTAAGCTTCCGGATTAGTCTCCCACTCCTTGAAAGTGGCAGCTCTAGCCTTTAGCTCGATGCAGATATTGCCTGTAATCCATGGCTTCTGGTTGGGATATGTACGTACAGTCACTGTGGGGACGACGTCATTGATGCACTTATTGATGAAGCTGATGACTGAGGTTGTGTGTACTCCTCAATGCCATTGGATGAGTCCCGGGCCTGTGCTAGCAAAACAGTCCTGTAGTGGAACATCCGCATCATCTGACCACTTCCGTATTGAGCGAATCACTGGTACTTCCTGTTTTTAATTTGTGCTTGTAAACAGGAATCAGGATGATATAATTATGGTAAAATTTGCCAAATGGAGGGCGGGGTGTAACGGGTTTCTCCTTCCTCCTCTGAGGATGAGTAGTAGGAAGTAGCGGAGGACCAAAATGCAGCGTGGTATGTATACATAATGTGATTTAATGGAAAATGAATACAAAATACAAAAGAACAAGAGAATCAAATTGAAAACCGAAACAGTCCCGAATGGTGCAAACACTGAAACGGAAAAATAATCACCCACAACTCAAAGGTGAAACCAGGCTACCTAAATATGGTTCTCAATCAGGGACAACAATTGAGAGCTGCCTCTGATTGAGAACCATACCAGGCCAAACACAGAAATCCCAAATCATAGAAAAAAGAACATAGACTGCCCACCCCAACTCACGCCCTGACCATACTAAAACAAAGACAAAACAAAGGAAATAAGGTCAGAACGTGACAGGGAGAGAGCTTTGCTTGCGTCTCTGTGTAAAGAAGTAAAGGTGTTCTATGATTTTGTTTTCCCTGGTTGCATATGTGACATGCTGGTAAAAATGTGATTGTTAAAGTCCCCGGCCACTTGGAGCGCCACTTTTGGGGAGCATTTTCTTCTTTGCTTATGGCCTTATAGAGTTGGTTGAGAGCGGTCTTAATGCCAGCTTCATTTTGTGGTGGTAAATAGATGGCTATGAATAATACAGATGAGAACTCTCTTGGTTGTCACACCCTGATCTGTTTCACCTGTCCTTGTGCTTGTCTTCACCCCCTTCCAGGTGTTCCCCATCTTCCCTATTATCCCCTGTGTATTTATACCTACGTTCTCTGTCTGTTTGTTGCCAGTCCGTCTTGTTCGTTCAAGCTAACCAGCGGTTTTCCTGTCAGCTCCTATCGTTTCCCAGCCTTTCTTTCCTACTCCTGGTTTTTGACCTTTGCCTGTCCTAACCCTGTACCCACCTGCCTGACCCTGAGCTCGCCTGCTGCCCTGTACCTTTGCTCCAAATCTGGATTACTGAACTCTGCCTGTCCCTGACCCTTAGTCTGCCTGCCGTCCTGTACCTTTGCCTTACCCTGGATTTTCGACCCCTGCCTGCGTTTACCTGTCTTTGCCTGTCCCTGTTGCTACAATAAACATTGTTACTTTGACCGTCGGCATCTGGGTCTTACCTTGATCCCTGATATTGGTGGATAGTGTGGTCTTCAGCTTATCATAAGGTACTCTACCTCAGGCGAGCAATACTTCGAGACTTCTTTAATATTAGACATTGCGCACCAGCTGTTATTGACAAAAAGACACACACCTCCACCCCTCGTCTTAGCAGGTAGCATCTCTGTTCTGCCGGGGCATGGAAAATCCGTTAGCTCTATATTGTCCGTATCTTCGTTCAGCCACATCTCGGTGAAACATAAAATGTTACAGTTTTTAATGTCCCGTTGGTAGGATAATCTTATTCGTAGGTCATCAATTTTATTTTCCAATGATTGCACTTTAGCAAGAAGGAAGGAAGGCAGTGAGAGTTTACAAAGGGATAAACATTGTCCTTTTCTCTCAGTTTGGGATTGAGCACCATTTCACAATGTGCTCTATAGCAGTTTGTTTGTGTGCTGTCCTGAATGTACAGGCAGTTGATTTAGGCTGTTTTGGTTGACTCTCTTTAGTCCCAGTAAGGGGAGAGTGATGCTCTGTTTAAAGCTGGAAAAGGGGTGATCCATAGTTATGCTGTTTAGCATTTAGGGCTAGTTTTAGCTGCAGTAGGAACCCTATTGAGGGGCTGAGCTTTAGTCTCGTTGTAATCCTTCATTTTTGTGAGTTTTCGTATCCAGAATGTTGCTGCTATAGACGATTATTTTCGAGAAAAGCCTTGTATCCTGAAATCTTGCATTTATAATAAATTAAAGTATGGCTCCTCATTTACACATCACCTCCCTTGGCTACTCTGGGACCACTATTCTACACAGATCTCATGTTACTGTATTAAATTAGTTTTATTTATTTTTTAAATATTGATGTCGCAAAAGTATAATTTGCACAGCTCTTTATTAAACATTTTGTTTTTTATTACATTTGACTGTGTAAAACCTAGCAGCACTACTTATTTATCTGAGTGAGGCAGATTTGTTTTATTTTTAAACAAACATGATTATTTGTCACTCTGAAATCAAACCATCAAGCGATAGATTTTAAACAAATACATTTGTTATTGAACAACCCCATGCCATGATAAGATAGTGAAAAAAACACACCAATCTCTTTCATAATTTTTTTAAACAATGAAAGCACATTTAACAACATTTCAGGAAAATGGATATATAGTGTTTTGGAATAAAACTCTTAAAATATACTGTATAATATACTGAAGATACAGTAAACTCAACCTTAGTCATATGACCTTCACCGTTAACGCAACCCTATTCATTCAGTTGATAGTGGAAATAAATAGGATGAAATAGCCCCTCAGCAATCCACCTGGAAGCCTGTTGCATTCAGAAAAATCTTGTGAGTTATTTGTTTACCTCCCCCAAGGACATTCCAGGTAATGAGTAAGTGATGAAAGAAATAGAGCAGCTAGCATTTATGCATTAAATGAACATTTGTTGTTGTTAACCATTCTCTCTGAGTATCCTTCTTCCTCCGTCGACGTTGTCAGCAACATCTTTCTCAACAAATTTTCATTCCTTATCCTAATTTATCATCTTCATCATCTAAGAACAGGGTTTGTGCACAGTCCCTTTTGGGGGGCAGGTGCTCAAAGTGAAAATTGCTCCATTCAGCGAGCTAAGCATTTTAACAACCCTGTCGGCATTATTACAAAGATTGCATTTGTTTTCATCCGTCATGGAAAGGGTTATGTCAATCCTTATGATAGCATTTTGTTAATACAGCCTCCACGCTAAGTGTTGCCTTAATTTATATAAGATTCAGAGGCAAAACTGAGGGTTGGTAATACCAGGTTTACTGCATGGGGAAAGACTGTTGAGGGTTGGTAATACCAGGTTTACTGCATGGGGAAGACTGTTGAGGGTTGGTAATACCAGGTTTACTGCATGGGGAAGACTGTTGAGGGTTGGTAATACCAGGTTTACTGCATGGGGGAAGACTGTTGAGGGTTGGTAATACCAGGTTTACTGCATGGGGGAAGACTGTTGAGGGTTGATAATACCAGGTTTACTGCATGGGGGAAGACTGTTGAGGGTTGATAATACCAGGGTTACTGCATGGGGAAGACTGTTGAGGGTTGGTAATACCAGGTTTACGGGGGGAAGACATGGGGAAGACTGTTGAGGGTTGGTAATACCAGGTTTACTGCATGGGGAAGACTGTTGAGGGTTGGTAATACCAGGTTTACTGCATGGGGGAAGACTGTTGAGGGTTGATAATACCAGGTTTACTGCATGGGGGAAGACTGTTGAGGGTTGATAATACCAGGTTTACTGCATGGGGGAAGACTGTTGAGGGTTGGTAATACCAGGTTTACTGCATGGGGAAGACTGGGGAGGTGTGCTAATACCAGGTTTAACCCCATTCACATTAGAGTCATCAGACAAAGTTCTATTGACTGTTGACATCTAGTTGAAGGCGTAGGAAGTGAAAACTCATCCATATCTCGCTGTAATTTCAATGAGAGCTTGGTTGAAGATCTGCCACCCCCAGAAAAAAGGAAAAAGGGAAGTGGAATTTAACAGGTTTTTGCCTGCTATAACTGTTATGTTATACTCACAGACATAATTCCAACAGTTTTAGAAACTTCAGAGTTTTTTTATCCAATACTATTTATAATATGCATATAATAGCAACTGAGACTGAGGAGCTGGCCATTTACAATGGGCACCTTTTCATCCAAGTTACTCAATACTGCCCCTGCAGCCATAAAAAGTTAATGCATGGGGAAGACAGGTGAGGTACGTTTAATCAAAAGTTAATCAAAAGCTAGTGATATGTAAAATAGAGCACAGTGATGGCCCATACACAGTAACAGCAAACCTGTGTATCCACCTTAGCCTGGAATTATATTCAGGGACACGTTCTGTATAGAGCATAGTGGTTTTCCTAATGGTTGCTTTGCTTTACAATTGGCAATCGTTTGGGGCCCTTTTCAAAGTCACCCTCTTCAAGGTTTGATTGGTTGATTGTGGCCACCGAATACAACAGTGGAGATTGAAACATGTAAAAAAAAATATACAGTATAAACACCATTTTACTACATAATGTTGCATCAAGGCAACTTGTTTGCTCTACAGAAAGTTCTTAATCTTGAAAATGTAACTGCTGACTAATTGTGTTGGGATTAGTTGTTTAACATTTAACATGTATCATTTAACAAAAGTAACATGTTACTTTTTGTAGAAAGTAATGTGTCATATTACGTAGTTATATTACTTTGCATTATCTTAATGAAAGCAAAACGTTAAATCTCACCATTTGTTTGGCTGTCAGAGGGAGCGGCTCTACCAAAGACAGGCTACTTACTAACTCAGGTTTGTATTAGGCTTGTTGTATTATATGTGCTGCTTAATTAGCCATTCATAATGTAAGCCAAACATCTCTACAGATTTCCAATCTTTTCATTAAAAATTCTCTCGAGCCGCCAGTTCTGGTTATAAACAGGTCAACATTCACAAGGCCGCAGGGACAGACGGATTACCAGGACGTGTACTCAGAGCATGCGCTGACCAACTGGCAAGTGTTTTCACTGACATTTTCAACCAGTCCCTGACCGAGTCTGTAAAACCTACATGTTTCAAGCAGACCACCATTGTCCCTGTGCCCAAGAACACCAATGTAACCTGGCTAAATGACCACCGACCCTTAGCACTCACGTCTGTAGCCTGGGCTTTGAAAGGATGGTCATGGCTCACATCAGCACCATCATCCCAGAAACCTTAGAATCACTGCAATTTGCATACAGCCCCAAAAAATCAACAGATGACGCAATCTCTATTGCACGACACACTGCCCTTTCCCACCTGGACAATAGGAACACCTAATTGAGAATGCTGTTCATTGACTACAGCTCAGCGTTCAACACCATAGTGCCCTCAAAGCTCATCACTAAGCTTAGGACTCTGGGACTAAACACCTCCGTCTGCAACTGGATCCTGGACATCCTGACGGGCCGCTCCCAGGTGGTAACACGGGGCCCCTCAGGGGTGCATGCTTAGTCCACTCCTGTACTCCCTGATCACCCACGACTTCGGGCCAAGTATGACTAAAAACACCATCAACTTTGCAGATGACAAAACTGTAGTAGGCCTGATCAACGACAACTAAACTCAGCAAACAAAGAAACTTTCTCTCGCTGACAACTGCATTTATTTTCAGCAAACTAAAGTTCCAATGACATGTGGGCCGGCAGGGTAGTTAGAGCGTTGGACTAGTAACGGAAAGGTTGCAAGTTCATATCCCCGAGCTGACAAGGTAGAAATCTGCCGTTCTGCCCCTGAACAGGCAGTTAACCCACTGTTCCTAGGCCGTCATTGAAAATAAGAATTTGTTCTTAACTTCTTGAAACTCCCCATCCCGGATCCGGGATCGTGACTAAAGCCTCAGGCTCATTAGCATAACGCAACGTTAACGATTTCTGAAAATCACAAATAAAATGAAAATAATGCGCCTGCTCTCAAGCTTAGCCTTTTCTTAACAACACTGTCATCTCAGATTTTCAAAATATGCTTTTGAACCATAGCAATTGACTAATTTGTGTAAGAGTATGCTAAGCTAGCTTAGCATTTTGAGTAGCATTTAGCACGCAACATTTTCACAAAAACCAGATAACCAAATAAATAAAATCATTTACCTTTGAAGAGCTTCGGATGTTTTCAATGAGGAGACTCTCAGTTACATACCAAATGCTCAGTTTTTCCTGAAAGCGTCTGTGTGTAGGAGAAATCGCTCCGTTTTGTACATCACATTTGGCTACCAAAACGAACCGAAAATTCAGTCACCTACAACGTCAAACTTTTTACGAATTAACTCCATAATATCGACCGAAACATGGCAAACGTTGTTTGGAATCAATCCTCAAGGTGTTTTTTCACATATCTCTTCATTGATATATCGTTCGTGGAAGCCTGCATTCTTCTCTGAATTCTGTGGAAAAATACTTGCAGCTGAGGTTTGCGCACCAATTTCGGCGCAGGACACCGGGCGGACACCTGGTAAATGTGGTCTCTTATGGTCAATCTTCCAATGATATGCCTACAAATACGTCACAATGCTGCAGACACCTTGGGGAAACGACAGAAAGGGCAGACTTACTCCTCTCGCATTCACAGCCATATAAGGAGACAATGGAAAACAGAGCCTCAAAAATCCTACTCATTTCCTGGATGCCGTCTCATCTTGGTTTTGCCTGAAGCTCACGTTCTAGGGCACGCACAGAGAATATCTTGGTATTTCTGGACACGTCAGAGTGTTTTCTTTCGAATGCTATCAATTATATGCATAGTTGAGCATCTTTTTGTGACAAAATATCTTGTTTAAAACGGGAACATTTTTCATCCAAAAATGAAATTGCGCCCCTAGAGTTTCAACAGGTTAACTGACTTGCCTAGTTAAATAAAGGTAAAATAAAATAAAACATGTGACTAACAATTGAATAATGTGTCCCTGAACAAAGGGGTTCAAAATCAAGAGCAACAGTCAGTATCTGGTGTGGATTAAGTACTGCAGTGCATCTCCTCCTCATGGACTGCACCAGTTTTTCCCAGTTCTTGCTGTGAGATGTTTCCCCACTCGTCCATCAAGGCACCTGCAAGTTCCCGGATATTTCTGTGGGGAATGGCCCTAGCCTTCACCCTCCGATCCAACAGGTCTTAGACGTGCTCAATGGGGTTGAGATGCGAACTCTTCGCTGGCCATTTCAGAACACTGACATTCCTGTCTTGCAGGAAATCATGCACAGAACAAGCAGTATGGCTGGTGGCATTGCAGGAGGGTCATGTCAGGATGAGCCTGCAGGATGGGTACCACATGAGGGAGGTTGACTTCCCTGTAACGCACAGCGTTGAGATTATTGTCATTGCTGGCAATCTCAGACTGATGATTCTGTGACACACCGCCCCAGACCACGATAGACCCTCCACCTCCAAATCGATCCCGCTTCAGAGTACATGCCTCAGTGTAAAGCTTATTCCTTCGATGATAAACGCGAATCCGACAATCACCCCTGGTGAGACAAAACCACAACTCATCAGTGAAGACCACTTTTTGCCAGTCCTATCTGGTCCAGTGACTGTGGATTTGTGCCCATAGGCAACGTTGTTGCCGGTGATGTCTGGTGAGGACCAGCCTTACACAGGCCTACAAGCCCTCAGTCCAGCCTCTCTCAGCCTGTTGCAGACAGTCTGAGCACTGAATGAGGGATTGGGTATTCCTGGTGTAACTCGTGCAGTTGCTGTTGCCATCCTGTACCTGTCCCTCAGGTGTGATGTTCGGATGTACCGATCCTGTGCAGGTGTTGTTACATGTGGTCTGCCACTGCAAGGATGATCAGCTGTCCGTCCTGTCTCCCTGTAGCGCTGTCTTAGGCGTCTCACAGTACGGACATGGTAATTTATTGCCCTGGCCACATATGCAGTCCTCATGCCTCCTTGCAGCATTCCTAAGGCACATATACTCTGATGGGCAGGGACCATGGGCATCTTTCTTTTGGTGTTTTTCAGAATCAGTAGAAAGGCCTCTTTAGTGTCCTAAGTTTTCATAACTCGGACCTTAATTAATTGCTTACCGTCTGTAAGCTGTTAGTGTTTTAACAACCGATCCACAGGTGCATATTCATTAATTGTTTATGGTTCATTGAACAAGCATGGGAAACAGTGCTTTAAACCCTTTACAATGAAGATTGTGAAGTTATTTGAATTTTTACGAATTATCTTCATGATGGGGTCCTGAAAAAGGGAGGTTTCTTTTGTTGCTGTGTTTATGAGATTGCCTACAGGAAAGAGGTCAATAGACCTGGCAGTATGGTGCCAGGACAACAACCTCTCCCTCAACGTGATCAAGACAAAGGAGCTGATTGTGGACAACAGGAAAAGGAGTGCTGGGCATGCCTCTATTCAAATCGACAGAACTGTACTGGAGCAGGTCTAGAGCTTCAAGTTCCTTGGTGTCCACATCACCAACAAACTATCATGGTCCAAATACACCAAGACATTCGTGACGACGAAATGGCAATAGACAAACAGAGAACACAGGAATTAGATGGGTCACACCTGGAGGTGGGTGGAGACAATCACAAAGACAGGTGACAATACAGCCTTGCACACTCTTGCCTGCATCTATTGATCTCGGGTGTAATCATTAGTCCTTCATTTGCAATCAAGAGTTTCTCTTGGAAAAATTCAGGTATGTTTATCCCCGTTTCAATCCTTTTGCTTCCGTTAGAGAAACGTTTTTCAACAGAATCGGTGGAATGAATACACCTCTGATTACACAGAAACACAGTTTAATTTCATTGCAGCCACATAACAGCATAATACCTTTGATCATTGTATTCCTTCTCGCATCTACACTATCTCCTCTTACCTTTTGTGGACTTCGCTTGTTGGACTTCAGTGCACAACACATCAGCTTTCTGTGACCAGGTGAGAAAACCTTTTCAAGCCAAACCTTCATATCATAACCGTTAACCACTACACACGGCCTACATCGTTATAATCATATTAGCGTCATAGTCAACATAGATACTAAACTAACCCGTTAGTAAACCCACTACAATCATGCAGATTCCGATTGAGAAAACATGAATGTCCTCAGAGAGGCAATTCATCTTGCAGCAGTCATAAAACATATCACATCTAAAAATGTTAAACAAATAGCCAAGGATATTTACAAGCAAATAGTCAGGGTAAGTTCAGTTTCATAGCGTAAGTATTAAGTGCAATAAGTTGCAGAATTGCATTCGGAATAAGAGGGTACTTGGCCCTATTTATTCACCTTAGTCTGTACCTGCAGCCAGAGGAAGGATCTGGAATTCAGGGTGGAGTAGATGGGAAGAGTCAACCGCCATTTTATTCTCCTTATGGAGGGCTCTGCCCAGGTAGAGAGATGACAGTTCTTGCTGTTGCTGCCCCATGATTTTCCCCAAGTCCTGACTATCTTGCCCAACCTATTTGTCTGTGCAACCTTCATATTCCCAAACCAGCAGGTCAAGCAGTAGGACAGAATGCCCCCAATTAATGATTTATAAAAGAGAACCATGATGGTTAGATCAACATTAAAGTGCATTTTCCATTGCAAATACAGTCTTTGTTGGCCTTTCTTAAAAATAGCTTCTGTACACTGATCCCAGGACAGCTTGTTGTCAATGACTAGCCCAAGGTATTTGTACTTCTCCATTATTTCAATGGGCTCACCTTTTAGCAGTGATAGTGTGTGAATGGAAGGGTTTCTTCGAAAGTCAATCACCATGTCCTTTGTTTTTTTATGTATTTTATTTTAGATGGGATGACTCACACCAGACAGTAAAATCATTCAAAGCTGGTCTGTCCTCCATCTCATCCCCTTCGAGAAGACTGTCTAAAACAGTAACGTCAGAATATTTCATCAGGTAGCATCATGGGAAACAGCTCCAGCAGCTGTCTGTATACAGTATGTATAGTACTGGTGAAAGAACACTGCCCTGTGGGGTTCCAACTGAGGTAGCGTGCACCTCCAAGAGTCTGTTGCCAACTCGTACCTGCTGAGACCTATCAGTTAGGAAGTTGGTGATCCATGTTATTTATTTATTTTATTTCACCTTTATTTAACCAGGTAGGCTAGTTGAGAACAAGTTCTCATTTACAACTGTGACCTGGCCAAGATGAAGCATAGCAGTGTGACAAAAACAACAACACAGAGTTACACATGGAATTAACAAACATACAGTCAATAATACAATAGAAAAAGTCTATATACAGTGTGTGGAAATGAGGTAAGATAAGGGGGGTAAAGGCAAATAGGCCATAGTGGCAAAATAATTACAGTATAGCAATTAAACACTGGAGTGATGGATGTGCAGAAGATGAATAAGCATAGCATCAAGTCCAGTCTCCTCACAAAGTCTGTCCACGAGGACCAATGGATTGATTGTGTTAAATGCCAAGAACAGATCTGCGAACATGATACACACATGGGTTTTACTGGCCTTCAAATGCATGTACACCAGATGTAAGAGGATGGCATCAGCAGTCCCTCTCTCTGACCAGTATACAAATTGGAGGGGGTCAAGAAGGTGTCTGGTGGTGTACATGTACTTGATGTATGCCTTGATGATCTTTTCAAGAGATTTAATCAAGAGAGAGGTAAGAGCGACAGGTCTGTAATCATTTGATCAAGATAGATGAGAGGTTTTTGGGACAGGTACAGCAATAGATTTTTTTCCATAGAGATGGAATTTCCAATGTATCCAGAGACCGCTGAAAGATAGAGCAGAAAAAAACCCTCAGCTGAGTGGAACAGTGTTTCAAGACATGACCACTTATGTTATCAGGCCCCGGGCTCTTTCGTACTCCAGTGCTTTTGAACACTTGTTGTACGACTTCCTCATTGATGACAAGCATACTCTCGGTTTCCATGACTTCCTCCTCCAGACAGGCAAGGGGAGTTGGGCCGCCCCCTGTTTCAAAGCGGGTGAAGAACTTGTTTAGTTCATTGGCTGTAGAGAGGCACACCCTCTTGTCTAGGCAGGGATCAATACGTTGCCTCCCTTTGAAGAGGATGTTTGCATTATTCTTAATGCCCAATCAGGCAGACCGAGAGTCTCCCTGTGACATTATCTGTTGCACCTTATCCTTGTACTGGCATCTCGCCTTTTTCATCTCTTTGTTCACCTCTCTGTATCGCTTTTCTTTCGAGTGGATTCCCGGAGGCAAAGACATGTTCCTTCTTGTTAAGCACCACTTTCAATTCTTTGATCACCCTTGGTTTGTTGTTAGGAAATATCTTACATGTTGTTGTTTTTTTTGGGGGGGGGTCACCAAATCAAAAACAGTGTTTGAGTATGCTAAACTAGCTAGCTGCATTCACTAGCTAAGTTTAAAAAAATATTGCAATCTCTCTCACTCTTGCTTCTCCTTCATTTTTTTAAAGAAATTAATTTGTTCAAAACTATTCAACTATTGTCTTCTCTCTCTTTGAGTCAACTAGATTAATCTCTGATCCTTTGATTGGGTGCACAACATGTCAATTCATGTTGCAAGAGCTCTAATAGGTTGGAGGACGTCCTCTGGAAATTGTCGAAGTTACTGTGCAAGTCTATGGAAGGGGGTGAGGACCACAAGTCTCCTAGGTTTTGTATTGAAGTCAATGTACCCAGAGGAGAATGGACACAAGCTGTCCTCCAGCTACACCATGGTACTACCCTACAGAGTGCTGTTGAGGCTACTGTAGTCCTTCATTGCAAAACAGTTTGCTTTAATCGATTATTTGGTGACGTGAATATATTTAGTTTAGTTTTTTTCTAAAAAAAGGATAACATTAATGTTTCACTATTTACATTTTGAAATAAAATGAAATTTTAAAAAAGTAACTTGTTACTTTACTCTGTTATCCACAACAGTAATTGGATTAAGTAAAGCATTACTTTTGTAACACATTACCTCCAATACTGCTGACTAATGGACAAAATACTAATAGAAAGTGGTTTAGAGTAGTAAAGGTAGCTACAGTATGTTAGCTACCGTCATTAATAATGTTATATTCACCATTTAATTACAATGTTAACTCATGGTTTTCACAGATAATGAATACACCTCTAATAACATTACCGTCAACACTGCTGACTAATGGACAATATACTAAAAGAAAGTGTTTGAGAGTAGTAAAGGTAGCTACGGTATGTTATTTACCATCATGAATAATGTTATGTTAATGATTTAATTACCATGTTACCTCATGTTTTGCACAGATAATGAATGAATGAACGAAGTAGGCCGTGTATAGTGGTTAACGGTTAGTAAGGGGAATAATGCACCCAATATTTTCATGGGTGCACAGAGGACCTGAGGTGCCGATGGGATGGAGGGGGTGACTCCTCTGCATTTAGCATTTCACAAACTCCTGGGGTGTATTCATTGGTCCACACCGTAGAAAAATGGTTTCCATTGCTAGGAGAGTTTCTATTGGACAAATTCAAGGTAGTTCTCTGCCCGTTTAGTTCTGTCTGGTTCCTCGTGAATACACCCCCTCCAATCTTGAACCTCAAACCTTATGCCTAATTGGGTACTTTAACAAGGGATATTCAAACTGGGGTACTGTAGGGGATATTCAAACTGGGGTACTGTAGGGGATATTCAAACTGGGGTACTGTAGGGGGTATTCAAACTGGGGTACTGTAGGGGATATTCAAACTGGGGTACTGTAGGGGATATTCAAACTGGGGTACTGTAGGGGATATTCAAACTGGGGTACTGTAGGGGGTATTCAAACTGGGGTACTGCAGGGGATATTACTCCAGTGCTAGTCTGATCATATTACTCCAGTGCTAGCCTCCCTACACTGGCTTCCTGTCAAAGCAAGGGCTGATTTCAAGGATTTACTGCTAACCTCCCTGTGACCTCCCTACAAAGCATTACATTGGCTTGCTCCTACCTATCTCTCTGATTTGGTCCTGCCGTACATACCTACACGTACTTACGGTCACAAGACGCAGGCCTCATAATTGTCCCTAGAATTTCTAAGGAAACAGCTGGAGGCAGGGCTTTCTCCTATAGAGCTCCATTTTTATGGAACGGTCTGCCTACCCATGTCAGAGAAACAAACTCGGTCTCAACCTTATTAATTAAGTCTTTACTGAAGACTCATCTCTTCAGTGGGTCATATGATTGGCTCTGGAGCAACGAACCGCCCTTGCTGTCTCTGCCTGGCCTGTTCCCCTCTCTCCACTGGGATTCTCTGCCTCTAACCCTATTACAGGGGCTGAGTCACTGGCTTACTGGGGCTCTCTCATACCGTCCCTGGGAGGGGTGCGTCACCTGAGTGGGTTGAGTCACTGATGTGGTCATCCTGTCTGGGTTGGCACCCCCCGGGTTGTGCCGTGGCGGAGATCTTTGTGGGCTATACTCAGCCTTGTCTCAGGATGGTAAGTTGGTGGTTGAAGATATCCCTCTAGTGGTGTGGGGGCTGTGCTTTGGCAAAGTGGGTGGGGTTATATCCTTCCTGTTTGGCCCTGTCCGGGGGTGTCCTCGGATGGGGCCACAGTGTCTCCTGACCCCTCCTGTCTCAGCCTCCAGTATTTATACTGCAGTAGTTTGTGTCAGGGGGCTAGGGTCAGTATGTTATATCTGGAGTACTTCTCCTGTCCTATTTGGTGTCCTGTGTGAATTTAAGTGTGCTCTCTCTAATTCTCTCTTTCTCTCTTTCTTTCTCTCTCTCGGAGGACCTGAGCCCTAGGACCATTCCTCAGGACTACCTAACATAATGACTCCTTGCTGTCCCCAGTCCACCTGGCCATGCTGCTGTTCCAGTTTCAACTGCTCTGCCTTATTATTATTGGACCATGCTGGTCATTTATGAACATTTGAACATCTTGGCCATGTTCTGTTATATTCTCCACCAGGCACAGCCAGAAGAGGACTGGCCACCCCACATAGGCCAAAACCTAGGAAGAAACCAGGCTTTCTAGGGAGTTTTTCCTAGTCACTGTGCTTCTACACCTGCATTGCTTGCTGTTTGGGGTTTTAGGCTGGGTTTATGTAGAGCACTTTGAGATATCAGCTGATGTACGAAGGGCTATATATAAATACATTTGATATTCAAATTGGGGTACTGTAGGGGATATTCAAACTGGGGTACTGTAGGGGATATTCAAACTGGGGTACTGTAGGGGATATTCAAACTGGGGTACTGTAGGGGGTATTCAAACTGGGGTACTGTAGGGGATATTCAAACTGGGGTACTGTAGGGGATATTCAAACTGGGGTACTGTAGGGGATATTCAAACTGGGGTACTTCAGGGGGTCTGTGAAAAGATTGATACAAGCCTTATGCCTAATTTGTTACTTTAACCAGGGATATTCAAACTGGGGTACTACAGGGGATCTAATTGTTGCAAAAATAAAAAAAAGTAAAACAACCCCAAAAAATTCTATGTTTTTATGAATATTGTGAGTAACAACAGAATAAACACATTTTGAGTCACATACATACAGTAGAAAATACAAACAAATGTTCTTTAACTATGTCAACCTTATTTCACAACTTATGTAGTTTAATCAGGAAGGCTGGTCTGAATGCTGGTTTAACTTCATCCAGTAAGCATAACATAATTCACTTCATTTCCCATTCTATGGGCATAGTGAGACTGGCTTTCGTATTAGCAATGTGCGGAAATGTAATTTACCTATTTACTTTATAGCCTAGCATGACACAATAATGCACATTCCTCACGCTTGCCTTGCTGTTTAACTTAATCTTGCAATTATCACCTTCCTCTCTGTCAACCAATGGCCGTAAATCTTGAGATGCAGTTATACACTACATGACCAAAAGTATGTGGACCCCTGCTCGAAAAATCATGGGCATTAATTTGGAGTTTCCCCCAGTATGCTGCTATAACAGCCTCCACTCTTCAAGGAACGCATTCCACTAGATGTTGGAACATTGCTGCGTGGACCTGCTTCCATTCAGCCGTAAGAGCTTTAGTGAGGTCAGGCACTGATGTTGGGTGATTAGGCCTGGCTCACAGTTGGACTTCCAATTCATCCCAAAGGTGTTGATGGGGTTGAGGTCAGGGCTCAGTGCAGGCCAGTCAAGTTCTTCCACACCGATCACGACAAACCATTTGTGTATGGACCTTGCTTTGTGCATGGGTCCATTCTCATGCTGAAACAGGAAAGGGCCTTCCCCAAACTGCTGGCAAAAAAGTTGGAAGCACAGAATTGTCTAGAATGTCATTGTATGCTGGAGCATTAAGATTTCCCTTCACTGGAACTAAGGGCGGCCCCTTAGTTCCAAACCGAACCATGAAAACAGCTCCATACCATTATTCCTCCTCCACCAAACTTTACAGTTGACACTATGCATTGGTGCAGGTAGCGTTCTCCTGGCATCTGCCAAACCCAGATTCATCCATTGGACTGCTGCAAGTATCAGTCGCTACAAGTGCCGCTGGCTGCTGGTAAGCTTTCTTGACATACAGTACATCTTTGCTAACACATGGCTAATCTTGGTTTAACCAGCTAAACAGCTGCTACTGGTAAAAATGCGTTTGGAATAAAGGCTATGTTAGAGTTTACGCTCCCTCATCCAGTTACAACTATAACTGTTGGGGGGGGGGTGAAAATAATGATCAAATAATATAACAAATACATTTATTTTATCATTTTAATTACTTCTCCTTGCCATTGTCATTCAGCTGATGATAACACAAGTCAATTGGACCATTTTTGTGAACATATGATGGGGGTCTCTGGGTTGCCGGTTTGCCAAGGTAGGGGTCTCTGGGCAAGAAAAGGTTGAAGACCCCTACTTTAACACCATCAACCTTCACCCCAGCAGCCATATTGGATCCCGTCTCATACGAGAAACACTGCCACTTGGAAACTTTCACCTGCTGCTCCCTATCTTTTGATGATAATGATAATGCGCCTTAGCGTCACCCAGGATAAAATACTTCATTTCAATGGCTGACACCTGAGAGAGAGACATAACATCTGCCAGATATGTCTAACTCTCAAACAACAGTCAAGTTCTTTCCAGGATTTTCTTTCCACTGTCCTGAAGGTATTTCCTTGGTGGTGTTTCCCTCCTGGATGTACCTTTAACTGCTTCTTGTGTATGTGAACTTGATTTCCTGTCTACGTGACCTTTACTTCCAGAGGTCATGTCACCTATTACCCTCCCTCAGGTTGGGGATGGTTGTGGCGAGGAGGTCCAACTTTTGAAGGACCGTTTTAAGGAAGGTTTTTCTCTTTGCCCATTAGGCTCATAACAACTCAACAGAGACGGTCCAGTCAGTGCAAACAGTCCTACACATCCTCCATTTTCTTACTTTCCAGAAAGCTAGAGTCAGTTCTTCCACCAAAAACTCCCCATCCTCTATCTCCACCAAATCCCCGAGGAACAAATCAAGCGTGGGCTGCTCCACAATCTCTGCAACACCAGCCTGTAGCCCTGACATCTTCTGAAAACACAGTCTCTTGATGTTGATTGTCCTGTGTGTGCCCACTATCAGAGCTTGCCCAGTTACTCTCTCTCTCTGTCTCTGCATCTGTCTGCTGCTGACATTTTAATCCCTTTTGTTGTGATCTCAGTCCCAGCTATAGTGCCTTCAGAAAGTATTCACACCCTTTGACTTTTTCCACATTTTGTTGTTACAAAGTGGAATTCGAAATGGATTTAATTGTCATTGTTTGTCAGCAATCACACCAAATACTCTGTAATATCAAGATGGAAGAAAAATTTGAAAATGTGTTTTTTTTAAAGTAAAATAAAACACATCTTGATTAAATAAGCAGTCAACCCCCTGAGCCAATACATGTTAGAATCACATTTTGTAGCGATTACAGCTTTGAGTGTTTCTGGGCACGTCTCTAAGAGCTTTCCACGCCTGGATTGTGCAATGTTTGAACATTATTCTTTAATAAATTCTTCAAGCTCTGTTGATCATTGCTAGACAACAATTTTCAGGTCTTGCCATAGATATTCAAGCAGATTTAAGTCTAAACTGTAAAAACATTCACTGTCTTCTTCGTAAGAAACTCCAGTGTAGATGTGGCCTTGTGTTTTAGGTATTGTCCTGCTGAAAGGTGAATTAATATCCCAGTGTCTGGTGGAAAGTAGACTGAACCAGGTTTTCCTGTAGAATTTTGCCTGTGCTTTTCACTCTGTCAATTAGGTTAGAATTGTGGAGAAACCACAATGTTGTTTATCCATCCTAAGTTTTCTTCTATCACAGCCATTAACTGTTTTAAAGTCACCATTGGCTTCATGGTGAAATCCCATCCAAAAGTGTAATTAATAATTTCACCATGCTCAAAGACATATTCAGTGTCTGCTTTTAAATTATTTACCTATCTACCAATATGTGCTCTTCTTTGCAAGGCATTGGAAAAACTCCCTGGTCTTTGTGGTTGAATCTGTGTTTGAAATTCACTGCTCGAATTAGATAATTGTATGTGTATTTGTATTTAATAATTAAGGTTCCCCATTCTCTGCTACCTTGGCAACTGCTACTCTTCCTGGGTCCAGCAACATTAAGGCAGTTATATACAATTTTAAATATTACATTTCATAACACTTTTTACAACACATGTGTGCCCTCTGGCCAGTACTCTATCATCACATATCTACAATACAAAATCCATGTGTATGTGTGTGTAGTGTGTGTTTTATCATGTGTATGTGTGTCTATGCCTGTGTGTGTGTGTCTCTTCACGGTCCCCGCTGTTCCATTAGGGGTGTGGATTACAGAGATGAGGTAGTCATTAAAAAAGCATGTTAAACACCAATTGAATCCATGCAACTTAATATTATGTGACTTGTTATAACCTGTAATGGCTGATGGATATGACAACTACCAGTGAAAATAGAGGGCGCCAAATTCAAACTACAGAAATCTCATCATTACATTTCCTAAAACATACGTGTCTTATATCATTTTAAAGCTATTCTCGTTGTTACTCCCACCAAAGTGTCCGATTTCAAATAGGCTTTTCAGCGAAAGCACTACAAACGATTATGTTAGGTCTCCACCAAACCACAATAAGCCCAGCTATGATCCAGCAAAATATAGCATTCACAAAAAGCAAAAATGAAGATGAAAATTAGTCACTAAACTTGAATTATCTTCATCAGATGACACTCATAGGACTTCATGTTACACAATACATGCATGTTTTGCTTGATAAAGTTCATATTTATATAAAAAATTCTGAGTTTACATTGGAGCGTTAGATTCACTAGTTCCAAAAACATCAAGTGATTTTGCATAGCCACATCGTTTCAACAGAAATACTCATCATAAATGTAGATGATAATACAAGTTATACACATTGAATTATAGATATACCTCTCCTTAATGCAACCGCTGTGTCAGGTTTCAATAAAAGGTTACGGAAAAAGCAACCCATGCAATAATCTGAGACGGCGCTCAGAACAGTAGCCAAATTAGCCTCCATGTTGGAGTGAACATAAACCAGAAAATACATGATAAATGTTTACTTACCTTTGATGAACTTCATCAGAATGCAGTCCTAGACATCCCAGGTCCACAATAAATGCTTGATTTGTTCGAAAATGTCCGTTATTTATGTCCAATTAGCTACTTTGTTTAGCGCGTTTGGTAAACAATTCCAAAGTCACAAAGCACGTCCACTATAACGTAGGACGAAATGTCCAAAAGTTCCGTAACAGTCAGTAGAAACATATCAAACGATGTACTGAATCAATCTTTAGAATGTTGTTACATATATCTTGAATAACGTTCCAACCGGAGAATTAGAATTACTTCAGATGAGCGGTGGAACGCAAGTCCTTCCCCTGTGAACACGCCTGGTGAAAGCATGGTCCACTCATGGCTGTGGTGCCTATTTCCTGTGTCAATTGACCCCTTTCACATTAGAGTCATCAGACAAAGTTTTATTGACTGCTGACATCTAGTGGAAGGCGTAGGAAGTGAAAACTCATCCATATCTCGCTGTAATTTCAATGAGACCTTGGTTGAAAATCTGCCACCTCCAGAAAAAAAAACAGGAAGTGGAATTTCTCAGGTTTTTGCCTGCTATATGAGTTCTGTTATGCTCACAGACATAATTCAAACAGTTTTAGAAACTTCAGAGTGTTTTCTATCCAATACTAATAATAATATGTAAATATTCACAACTATGACTGAGGAGCAGGCCGTTTGATATGGGCACCTTTCATCCAAGCTACTCAATACTGCCCCTGCAGCCATAAAAAGTCTGAATTTGATTTAGGCTTTCCATAGCAAAGGGGTTGAATACTTATTGAGTCAAGACATTTTAGCTTTTCATTTAAAAAAAATGTCACTTTGACATTATTGGTTATTGTGTGTAGGCCAGTTACAGAAAAAAATCTTAATTTAATTAATTTTAAATTCAGGCTGTAAAATGTGGAAAAAGTCTAAGGATATGGAAACTTTCTGAAGTTACTGTACATGCCTACACTTGTAGCAATTTTCTCTCTCCCATTGACCGCCACCTTAATTCATTGACTTCCTGTTTTATTTTATTAGGATCCCCGATAGCCAACGCCAATGGCGACGGCTTGTCTTACTGGGGTCCGACACATGACGAAAAAGACATCACAGACAAAATACTATGATTTACATTTAAAAACATTAACAAGTAGTATGTGTGTGTGTGTGTGGGGGGGGGGTTGCATCTATCAGTTACACTTACTAGTCTGTGCATACACACAAAACCTTGGTCCCATGGGGGAGAGGAGTTGTGCAGTGAGGTTTGTTTGTTTTTTAACCAGGTTTGCTGTTCACTTGTGCTATATGAGGTGGAAGGGAGATCCATGCAATCATGGCTCTGTATAATACTGTATGTTTTTTGGAATTTGTTCTTTGCTATCTGGAAGGAAGGAGGAAGGAAGTCATCTCCATCTGGTTCTCCTCCTCCATCCTGTAGTGAAGTAGACTGAGAACACCAAGAAGATTGTTCCAATCAGTGCTGGTCCCATGTCATAAGTCGTGGAAACCGAAGGCAGTGGCATGCTGTTAAGTGGATGAGGGTGATTGCCAGAGTTTTGGAGCAGATTGACATAAGGAATAGCTTCGCTATACTGGTGCCTGATTTACCTGCGCCTTCATTACTGGGACTGACTGTGTCTGCAACGATGGTGCTTTCTCCAACTACGCTGTCTCCAACTACGCTGTCTCCAACTACGCTGACTCCAACTACGCTGTCTCCAACTACGCTGTCTCCAACTACGCTGACTCCAACTACGCTGTCTCCAACTACGCTGACTCCAACTACGCTGACTCCAACTACGCTGTCTCCAACCATGCTGACTCCAACTACGCTGTCTCCAACTACGCTGTCTCCAACTACGCTGACTCCAACTACGCTGTCTCCAACTACGCTGTCTCCAACTACGCTGTCTCCAACTACGCTGACTCCAACTACGCTGTCTCCAACTACGCTGTCTCCAACTACACTGACTCCAACTACGCTGTCTCCAACTACGCTGACTCCAACTACGCTGTCTCCAACTACGCTGACTCCAACTACGCTGTCTCCAACTACGCTGTCTCCAACTACGCTGACTCCAACTACGCTGTCTCCAACTACGCTGACTCCAACTACGCTGACTCCAACTACGCTGTCTCCAACCACGCTGACTCCAACTACGCTGTCTCCAACTACGCTGTCTCCAACTACGCTGACTCCAACTACGCTGTCTCCAACTACGCTGTCTCCAACTACGCTGACTCCAACTACGCTGACTCCAACTACGCTGTCTCCAACTACGCTGACTCCAACTACGCTGTCTCCAACTACGCTGTCTCCAACTACGCTGACTCCAAGTACGCTGTCTCCAACTACGCTGTCTCCAACTACGCTGTCTCCAACTGCGCTGACTCCAACTACGCTGACTCCAAGTACGCTGACTCCAAGTACGCTGACTCCAAGTACACTGACTCCAACTACGCTGTCTCCAACTACGCTGTCTCCAACTACACTGACTCCGGCAGCAGTTTCGTAGTCGAGTTTGGCTCCTTTCCCTCTCTCTGGATCTGACAGGGCACTGCCTGCTGTGGGAGGTCGTACTCTATCCTACTTCCCGTGAAAGGCTCAACAAATTGTGTGAGGGGTTGGAATGGGCTGATTTCTCAATTCCCTTTTCCAGGCCTTTGTATTTGGCAGTTCCAGTAGTGTAAAATAATTGAGTAAAAATACTTCAAAGTACTACTTAAGTAATTTTTTGGTGTATCTGTACTGTACTATTTATAATTTGGACAACTTTTACTTTAACTCCTGTCATGACTGTCCTGATCAGGTCAGGTTACAGGAGACCACAACCCTACTGATTATCTCTCAACCCCAACAGAGGAGGAGAGATATAGGGGTCTGAAGATGTGGGGGTTTTATGACCCCTCACGCCTCTGGTAAATCTCAGGCCACAGACAATTTCCTTTGTCCTGTTACTATGGAGAACCAGCCTCAGAACATTAACATTAAATAAAGGGACTTTGGAACAGTGGTTTCCGTCAGCCACAATGGTGGTCATGACGATAGATGGAATATGAAAATGTATGTCATTTTTGTTTTGTTATTAAAGGTTAATAGATGACGTTATTACGATAACATTAACGTGAAGAGTTTTCCTAGTATATGTTTGATGTTTATATATTGTACATTGTATGGAAAATATCCAAATCAAAGAGAATGTTTTGGGAAAGATGAAATGTGAAGGCTGGTCTAAGCAGGTGAATTCAAGTCGAACCATCCAGCCTCAACCTCCCATCGAATCATGGTATCTACACTGTTTCATTCCAATGCTGTGAGCTCTGAGCTACAGAGTTGTCTGTCCTTCCAGACCCCTTCCAGAGCAAGGGTGAGGGAACAGACTCCTAAGCCAAAAGGACACTGACATCGGAGGACAATCAGAGAGGTGCGCCGGAGTTTTTGCATCATCGAGCAACCTGAACGGTCTGTGCAGAGAATCCTCTGAGATCTTCCTCACGTAATTACATCATTATATTCTGACCCATAAGAGCGGCAGATTGAGGCAAGGCTCGGGTTAGAATAGCATAGCTGACAAATTCACCCAAATGTATAATTCTCTCGTGTACTTTCTTTTTCCTCTCTCTCTTTGAAATCCCCATTTTGGGTAACACATACCATAGTGTGTTGGCCTGTTATACCAAGTTCTAATAAATAGCCTATAATATGTGTTGTCTATGTCTATCTTTTATCATCATTTTAGCTTTCTCGTAAATAAATATTGAACTAAGATTGGTGTGGTACGAACTCATTGGTGAGACCCTGTTCCGTGCAGATTCACGGACTATACGACATTCAGAGCGAGCTTGTAGAAGTAACTGGTTAATTAGCGTCTGTTTTAAAATCGATATTCTGATATTCTTTGAGTTAATTTGGGAATAGATTCTCAATAAAAAAATAGTTTTCCCATGGTGCCCCAAGTTAATGAGTTAATTCAAGTATATGTGACCAAATTATGAAAGACAAGCATTGTAATTTTGAATTCCGTAAAGTGAGTGTGGAAGAGGTGAACAAATTATTGTTGTCTATCAACAATGACAAGCCACCATGATGGAAATCACTGAGGATAATAGAGGATGATATTGCCACTCCTATTTTTCATATCTTCAATTTAAGCCTACTAGAAAGTGTGTGCCCTCAGGCATGGAGTAAAGCAAAAGTAATTCCTCTACCTAAGAATAGTAAAGCCCCTTTACTGGCTCAAATAGCCAACCAATCAGCCTGTTACCAACCCTTAGTAAACTTCTGGAAAAAAAATGTGTTTGACCAGATGCTTTGCCATTTCACAGTAAACAAATTGACAACAGACTTTCAGCACAGCACATTTATAGGACAGGAAATTCAACGAGCTCAGCACTTACACAAATGACTGATGATTGCCACAGAGTAATTAATGATAAAAAATACTGTGGGGGCTGTTTTGTTAGACTTCAGTGCGGCTTTTGACATTATCGATTATACTCTGCTGTTGGAAAAACAAATGTGTTACAGCTTTACACCCCCTGCTATATTGCAGATAACGAGTTATGTGTCTAACAGAACATAGAGAGTGTTCTGTAATGGAAGCTTCACCAACATAATCCAGGTAGAATCAATTCCCCAGGGCAGCCTTTTCCAGTCTTTACTAATGACATGCCACTGACATGCCAGCGACTGAAATGACTGCAACATTTAACAAAGAGCTGCAGTTAGTTTCAGAATGGGCGGCAAGGAATAAGTTAGGACTAAATATTTGAAAAACTAAAAGCATTGTATTTAGGACAATCATTCACTAAATCCTAAACCTCAACTAAATCTTGTAATTAATTATGTGGAAATTGAGCAAGTTGAGGTGACTAAATTGCTTGGAGTAACTCTGGATTGGGAACTATCATGGTCAAAACATATTAATACAGCAGTAGCTAAGATGGGGAGAAGTCTGTCCATAATAAAGCACTGCTCTGCCTTCTTAAAAAAACACTATCAAGGCAGGTCCTACAGGCCCTAGTTTTGTCGCCCCTGGACTACTGTTCAGTTGTGGTCAGGTGCCACAAAGAGGGACTTTGCAATTTGCAAATTGCAATTGGCTCAGAATAGGGCACCACGGCTGGCCCATAGATGTACACAGAGAGCTAACATTAATTATATGAATGTCAATCTCTCCTTGCTCAAAGTGGAGGAGAGATTGACTTCATCACTACTTGAATTTGTGAGAGGAATTGACATGTTGAATGCACCAAGCTATATGTTTGAACTACTGGCACACAGCCTGGTCACCCATCCATACCCCACAAGACATGCCACCAGAGGTCTCTTCACAGTCCCCAAGTCCAGAACAGACTATGGGAGGTGCACAGTACTACATAGAGCCATGACTACATGGAACTCTATTCCACATCAAGTAATTGATGCAGGCAGTAAAAATGGAACAGCAGGGTCTGTGAAGCAACACAAACAGACACAGACACATGTATACAAACACACAATAACATACGCACTTTACACACACGTACGTTTTGTGTTGTAGATATGTGGTAGTAGAGTAGGGGCCTGAGGGCACACACTTAATGTGTTGTGAAGTCTGTTGCGAATGTAATGTAATGTTTCTAAAATTGTACAACTGCCTTGGCAGCAGCTAATGGGGATCCATAACAAATAAAAATATAAATAACTGGAGACTGTGAAAAGACCCCTGGTGGCATGTCTGGTGGAGTAAGTGTGTGTCAGTGCTGTGTGTAAGTTGACTATAGAAACTATTTGCAGCACATTAATGTTTCTTATAAAAACAAGAAGCGATACAGTCAGTCTTTCCTCAAATCTAGGCCAGGGGAGACTGGCATGCATAGTATTGATAGGAGCCCTCTAATTCCAATGACGAGCTAAACGTGCCGCTCTGTTCTGGGCTGCAGCTTATCGAGGTACTTCTTTACAGTACTTGACCACATCAATGGAAAAATAATCAAGATAAGATCACTAGAGCCTGCAGGATTTACTTTGTGGAGTGTGGTCTCAAAAAAAGAGGAGCATCTCTTTAAAAGCCAGACAGACCTCTGTTTCTGTT